>NC_047509.1:38818638-39021138 GCF_902827115.2 Pseudochaenichthys georgianus
TTTTATTTTTTTTATTAATCAAGATACAAAATGCATATGGAAAAAAATAAATAAAAATTAAATAAAAACTTGGTAATCACGCATATAACTGGTGGTGGTGTCATTAGCATATCAGCTCACATATCACTGTCATGTTTTATATCTGGATTCTATTGCATCATCAATCTAAGATCACAGGCACGTTTACACTACAGGTCCTGTCATGTTTACATGGGTATTTCAAGTCACGTTCCACGTGTTCTGACCGAAGGGTCTCCGGCTCGAGTGAGCCAGGACGTGACATCCACGCATTTTTATATTTCATGTTTGACCGGAAGGGTCCCAAGCTCGTGAGCAGGATGCGACATCCATGCATTTTATTTTCATGTTTGACCGGAAGGGCTTTTACTTTTCATGTTTGACCGGAAGGGTCTCAGGCTTGTGAGCCAGGATGTGACATCCATGCATTTTATTTCATTTTTGACCGGAAGGGTCTGAGGCTCGCGTGAGCCAGGACGAATCCATCCATGCATTTTCCCACTCTTAGTCCTACGCTAGTTAATAACATGTTTTCTCTGTCCCCGTATAATTCTCTAATTATATCCATAAACCACCGCAGCTAGCTCGTAAGGTAAGTAACCCAGTACATCTCAATTCTATATATTTCATTATTTTGGGGATTCATCGGATCGGTTCTCACTTCCTGAATGATATTCCTGCACAACAGGAAACCCCGTATGTCCGGGATGCCCTGTACGTCCGGGATGCCCCGTACGTCCGGGATGCCCCGTACGTCCGGGAAGCCCCGTACGTCCGGGATGCCCCGTACGTCCGGGATGCCCTGTACGTCCAGGAAGCCCTGTACGTCCAGGAAGGATGCCTGAGGCATCAGTACGTCTAAATCCCCACATGTATTAACCTCTCATTTCATCCATAGATTTCCACCGCATCCCACAAGGTAAGAATTCTTCACGTTCAGTACTTCATACTTCACTTCTTTTGGGGGTTCATCGGAAACGGTTCTTTCCCTTCCCGAATGATATCCTACAAAACCTGGGCCTAATCGCCAAACAACATTTTGTTCTCTTGTTATAAACTATCATTATGTTTCATTTATATAATATGACGGATAATAAACATGTATTACATACATCACGTCTCTCCTGATTGAAATGAAGCTCAGCGCAAGTTCAGACAGGAAGACCCATCACTCCGTATTGCATGTCATGGCAATACTCGCTCCTTTCACTAGATGAGAGAGAGCGCCACTCCTTAGCCAACCTATCACTTCCCTCCATTCACAAGCCTAATTATCGCACCTGTTAATCCCTCTATATATGCTCTCCCCTTTTCTATCAGCTGTCTTTCAGGTGTCAACGCGCAACCCTCCTCCACCCCTTCACCTCCTGCTTCCAACTCAGGGCCAAGCTTAACCTCCTCCCTTCCAACCGGACCTAACCACTTATCACCATCACCAGTGTCTAGACCCGGGGGGGTTCATCGGAAACGGGTCTTTCCCTTCCCGAATGATATCCTACAAAACCCGGGCCTAATCGCCAAACACCATTTTGTTCTCTTGTTATAAACTATCATTATGTTTCATTTATATAATATGACGGATAATACACATGTATTACATACATCACGTCTCTCCTGATTGAAATACTATACAGAGATGCTGTATGAGAAACCAATGTGATTTTGGAACATTGAACAATGTAACTCTATTCTAGTATACCTCAACAATGGAATTATGATCAGTAGAAATGGCCATGACGTGGGACCTTTAAGATAAGATAAGATATACTTTATTGATCCCAAGTAATACACAGCAGCATGTAAAACATGCAATTTAGTGTTACTTTGTAATTCTACTCCACTACAATTCAGAGGTTAACCTGGTATTTGTACTCCACTCCATTTATTTTAGTTACTTTGCAGATTCTGATTAATGATATGAAATATAAACAACCCTTAAATCAGACTTTAGTTACACCTGAGCGGCAAACTATGGGGCAGAGCCGGAACGCCAATAAGGAAGTGCCACAAACTGCAGTTCATGTAATGGCCGATAGGCGATGACTGCAGAAAGGAGGAATTTCCATAGACCCCCATGTTAAAATGCCCAACTTTACAGCAGAAATAAACATGTTTCTACCCCTGGATGCAATACAAATTATTCAGGATATAGTTAGATTCCACCTTAATGATTATTAATTGTTGAGTGAATTGTTTTAGAACAGTGAAAAGTCCCCAAACTCGCGCCGAGTAAATTGCAGACAGACAGCAGAACTTCTAGGATTAATTGTATATTTCGGATGGATAGATTTGTTCTTAAATGCCCTCGCATTGAGGTACAAGTCGAACAGGTGCCAGAGTCACACGACCCACCTGAAGAGTGAATAGTGAGTTTTGAATATATTTTGTAATAGTCATTTGAAAAAGTGTTTTGTATGACAATAGAGACACAGTCCACCTGTTGTGTGCTGTGTCCATCTCTCTCTGTTTACCTGTGTCTGTGTCTCTCTCTCTCTGTCTCTCTCTCTATCTCTCTCCCTCACTCTCCCTCTCCCACTCCTTGTCAATTATATATGCCAACTTTTCTTGTTTCTGCCGCTGCGTAGCATGTTGTAACAACGTGGAATTAGCAGAATAGGCTATTGTATTGTTTAACTCACACCTGTTGCTCTCGATGTAATTTAGCTGATAAAAGTAGACTAATAAAAGCTAATAAAAGCCTCACGCTTGGCGTTTAACTGTCAAGGGGTGCGATATAGCGTGTATGTAATTACATTACAAATACAGACTTGATCCCCACCACTATATGGGTTAGCCCTACCATAGATTACCCAACAAAAATACTCTGGCGCCGCCACTGCTTGTATCAGACAAGGCAACAGCGGTAATAAAAGTTTATCAGCCTCAAAATGCTACAAACTGGATGAATGTGAGGTATTTTGTTAAAGGAGGATGAAAGCGTAATTAAGGAGCACAATTGGAGTGACTTTGATGGTTGATTAATTGATTTGGATTCTCGCTGAATGAAGAAATTAAAGGACAATTCACAAAGGGATTGAACTGTTTAAAACACATGTTCAAAGTAAGCCGGATTTTTTGCCGATGTGTTTATGTGGATTCAAAAGTCGTAAATAATCTACAAAATGGAGGAGACCGATCTGATCGGAGCAACTGTGACGAATAATCCAACTGAAACCGGCATGGACAATGACTATATTTAAAAAAAAAGCGCAGAAGAAACATTTCTATTAAAGAACAAAGAATTATACATTTCTGTCTTTTTATGCCTTTATTAGCTGCTAACTTGAATTTTTATTAAAAATTAATTAATCAATTATTTTGTATACGTTTATTGTAATGTATACAATCATGTATTGTGTAACAATTATATGTAAAAAAAGTCTAAATATGATATTAGGCCTCAAATCATCTGAGGCCTGGCGCACCCCCTGAGATTGTTGGCGCCCCCCAAAAGTGTTTAATTTTCGCACCTATACCAGTCATATTATTTCATCCAGTAGCCTAGTTAATCTTTCACCAGAAAACCGTTGAAAATGGCTTTTATGATGTTCTGAGGGATTCGGCGGCTCAGCCTATAATAAGGTCTCAGCCTCTCGAGCGCACGAGAAAGTTACCGGTGCGCCAAGTAGGAAGAGGAGCGCACAGGAGACAACCGTTTAATTGCAGACTGTTATGTTTATGTGGGGAAATGGCAGTGCATACATTATTTGAGATATATTTCAAACTCGGACTTCATTTTAAGGACATGTCGGCCAGGGGTGTAGAGCTGTTTGTTTAAGCACCGTATTGGCAAAACAGGAGAGTGTGTGCACCAGTCTGCCTTGATCTATGAATTCATGTCCGGTGTTGTGCCGTAGATTGAAGCCTTGCCGTAGATTGAAGCCCTGTTCGCGGGGACGCGCAAACGTGACGTCATCGCCTGTATTGAGCGTTCGTCTAGTTTAATAAGCTTTTCTCTCTCCTTTGAATGATATATTTCCCATCAGATTATACAGCAAACGGCTGAATAAATAATGTGCATACAATTGCGAGGAGGCTCGTTTTAAGGACACTTTTCAGATAGTCACAATCTTCGTATTGGAACAAACTTCCGTTTTTGAGTGCAGTCCCACTCTGTTATATTCCTCCTTCCTACAGAACAGACTATGACAGGACAATATGTCATTTGTCAGTATAGTCCTATTTCTTAAAACCTTCTCTGTTGTTTAAGTGTCTGATAACCACGAATAGTAAGCAATTATATGACAGTAATGATATAACATATGTCAGACACTGTGTTATTTTCAAGCAAGCCTAAAAGATAATGTGTTCAAACTGGCTTCACTCGCTTTAATTGCTCCTTTGAATGTAATTTTCCTCTGTGGTCTCCTACTCAACACATGTGTGTATTGTAATGCCACTCATATTTTATTTGTTATTGTATTTTAAGGTGACATTGAATGCTTTGAAATGTGCCCTAAAAATAAAGTGTATTATTAATCTTATATCTATGCCTATATCACACTATTAATGTTCCTTATTTTAGATCTGCACTGTTCTCTATAACACACATGAACGCTCACATGACCAGAAAGAGGGCACGAGATAAGTTTGTGTACAGATCTTTCGGCTATAGGCGTCTGAACCCCGCACTGCTGCTGCATTCGTTTCTTGACTGGCGCTCCGGACGGATGGCGGTAAGTTGTCACAGGCTGATTAAACCCAATTCGAGGCATCTCTTGCCATTTTTCTTTTTTGAAAGGTGACTTGGTAAGTGGAAATGACTGTCTTTTTTTATTTAGTTTGAGTGTATTTCTATCTTCATCTAATTCCACCCCCACTATCTGCTGGCGTCATAGCCATAAGGAAGGGGTGGAGAAAAGGGGGGAGGCTGGGAGGGGGCGGGTAGACAGTCTCACGCATAACTTCAAAGAGACACCTAGATTAACATCAAAGGCTTATAACACACCAGTGTGAAATCACACCTGCCTGTTATAACACCTCACATCAAAGGGCAAACATCAAAGGCTAATTATTCAACTCTGAGGGGCAGGGGCCAGACAACATAACTTCAAAGAGTCTGCCTTAATCAACACATCAAATAATTAGACAACAAAAGGCACTACACAGGGGGGCTTTTCACACCTCCCTGTTATAACACACATCAAAGGACTAGACTACAAAGGGGTGTGAGGGGACAGGGGCCAGACAACATAACTTCAAAGAGACTATCTTAATCAATACATCAAAGAACTAAACAACAAAGGCACTACACAGGGGGGCTTTTCACACCTACCTGTGATAACACCCATCAAAGGATCTCGAACAATGGGAGGTGGGACTTAGCTAATTTGCATAAGTAGGGAGAGGTGTGACCTGTCACACCACCTGTCACTTTTTTGATTGAAACAGTATGATTATAACTACTAACCACCTTGGAAACAATGAAAACATTCTATGGACGCAATTTCCTGACGTAATCTTCATAATAACTAGCAAACTAAAGATCATGTACATCCACTGCACACATAATCTGAAATAACAACTCATATTTCTCGCATTAAATTACATCAAAACGCATTTTAATGGCCAAACTAACTTTAAAATAGGCATTTTCCACCGAGAATAAAACGAAGTTCGGCCATGTTTTCTTTGTCTGCAGGGAGAAATTTGAAGATCACGTGACATAGACGCCAGCCATTGGAATGAATGGTGTAGTCCAAACGATAGCTGGGGATTCTGGGTAGTGTAGTGTCTTCTGCCATCCTTTACTCCGAAAAAAAACGTGTTTCTCCGAATCGAAGGGGGAAAATACAAAAGCATTGCACACAATTTAAACCAATCAATGTTGTGTAATTAACAAGGATAATCTGGTATCACTGATATCACTGTAAAATCAATCGACAGTAAGGGGAATACTTACTTCCGGGTGTACAATTCTCCTTTATCCAATGAGAATGGACGCTCACATTGCCTTTAAGGGCAGCTGGCACAAACGAATACCGTGCTTCCATGAGCGTCAAATCCAGACGCAGATGAGAATACATTGCAATCAGTTGAAAGCTATTTGCGTCCCTTTATGAAGCTGAAGGAGCCTAGGAGCGTCACAACTGCACGCCACGGACACTGACCAAACGTCGCTCCTGGACGATTATGGAGTGAGAGTGTGTTGCCCCCTAATACTGTGAAGTGCTCAGAAAGGTATCAAATGTAATCAATTCACATTATTATTAATGTTGTCAAAATTATCGCGTTAACGGCGATATTTAAAAAAAAATATTTAACGCATTTAACGCATGTGCAGAATGGCCCGCCCCATACATCCCACCAGTGGCAGCGCCAGGGTATGGCTGGGGTAGGCTACACCCATACCAAGAATTGGCTTAGCCCCACCATGAAAAATGATGTTAAAGGTCCCATGTCATGCTTTTCCGGTTATTACCCGTCCCCTTGTGCACTCACAAAAATACTAACTTTTAAGATTTATGTAAAATAATTACATGACAAAGTTCTATTTAATTTTTTTAATATTTTGAACATAAACCTAACTAATAAACTTTACATGATGCATATGCATCAGTGTAATAAAACCTATTCATTTGAAATGCATATTCACCAGGTTTATGTATTCAGTATTAATATAATTTATTGAATTTAAATGCATATTAATCAGATTATGTATTCAGAATACATTAAGTATATTTCTTTGAATTACATAGTAATTAGGTTACCTATTCAAGATGAATAATGTGTATGTGTTTGAAATACATAACAATTAAGCTTAAATTCAATCAAAATGCATTAGATGTATGTATTTTTGTGATTAATATCCAATTAATCTTTAACAATATCTCAATGATTCATACAATCAGACCACCTTGTTGATTCAACAAATGTATTAACATTAAAGCAAACCTCTTCTATTCACACAGACACAGTACTCAGAAGGTTGTGTAGCTCTTCAACCAAGTCACTGCTGTAGATGGAACATGTAAAATGATAACTTTAATAGAACAGAGGCCAGTTAGGAAGGTTAAACAAAGTGTTGAGCACCTGCCGTTTCTAGCTTTCTGTGTGTTCGATATGTGTGAATCACCTGAGCAATTTGAGTTTCAGTGCTTGTACTTTGGGGGAAAGCTTGGACGATTCCAGGTCCATCAGGATCTTCTGGTAAACTTCGAATGTATTCTTCAAGCTTTTTGGATAGCTTAGATTAAGTGCGTAGATCAACCTATAAAGCATCATGCATGCATGGTTGATACTCTGGAGGTTGTGGAGAACTTCGACCCCTTTCAGGACCACACAGACATCTGCAAAGCGTCCACCAGGACCATCAGGATCATCACTCTCAGCTCGAACGGTGTAGATTCCCATGGTCGTCCCTGCGACGTCTGCCTCGGCCTCACGGCATTCGATGTCCTGAAAGATGGAGGGAACAGAGAACAATGAGCTGTGTCACTCTAACCTTGACCACCAAATTCTAAGCAGCTTATCATTGAGGCCAAGTGCGTGTTAATTTGAAGACATTCCCTTAAGGCACTGTAGATATAGCGTTCATGAAAATGAGATGGACACAAGTTCAAGGTCACAATGACCTCAAGATCTTTGACTCCCTAAAAGCCTGGAAAACAAAAAGTCAAAAAGTTACATTATGTATAAATGGAGTTGTACATTCAATGATCATCAACTATTTAAATATGATACGATATGAGGGTCGAATTTACGGAGCCCCTAAAGGGACATGAAAAAAAAAAAAAAAAACAGAGGGAGAAAAAAAAAAGTCAGGATAACGGGTTAGTATCTCGTGCGCACGGAGACTTTATTTTTTTTTGAGAAAGTTACCGATGCACCAAGGAGGAAGTGGAACACGAGACAACCATGTCATTGCAGACTGTTATGTTTACGTGGGGAAATGACAGTGCATACATTATTTGAGATATATATCGTACTTAGACTTCACTTTAAGGACATTTCGGCCAGGGGTGTGTGGTCACTCCAGGAGGCAGCGGGACGTGTAACTCAGAGAAGAGCAGCACCAGCGCTCAAAGAGCTTTTACGCACCGCCTACACTGTGTTTACCTTCATTGAACAGCTATGGGCGGACTGGGACTAAAAATCAGCCCGGTACTCGCACCCAGCCCAGCCCACGTAAACTGTCAACGGGCGGCCCACTTCGGTACCGGCGTGTATATGTGTGTGTGTGTGTGTGTGTGTGTGTGTGTGTGTGTGTGTGTGTGTGTGTGTGTGTGTGTGTGTGTGTGTGTGTGTGTGTGTGTGTGTGTGTGTGTGTGTGTGTGTGTGTGTGTGTGTGTGTGTGTGTGTGTGATAGCTGCGGGGCAGCAGGTACTCTGAGAGTCACGGACATAATTCATAGATCAATAAAGCAGACTGGTTTACAGACTCTCCTGTTTTTTGCCAATCCGGTGCTTAAACCAATAGCTCTACACCCCTGGCCGAAATGTCCATACAATTAAGTCTGACTTCAAAATATATCTCAAATAATGTATGCACTGTCATTTCCCCACGTAAACATAAAAGTCTGCAATGAAATGGTTGTCTCGTGTTCCACTTCCTCCTTGGTGCATCGGTAACTTTCTCAAAAAAAAATAAAGTCAGGATAACGGATGCGTTTCTCGTGCGCACGAGAAACGCATCCGTTATCCTGACTTTATTTTTTTTTGTCTCTCTTTTTTTTTTTTTTTCCATGTCCCTTTAGGGGCTCCGTACGAATTAAAGAATCTGGATACCATTTTTTACCATGTTTGTGGGTACGTGCCATAAAGAACAGCATGTGTCTCATTGCTTAAAAGTAATACTCTTAATCCTTTAATTTAGTGAATTTGTAATGGTGCACATGAAACATAAGACAGTACCTTACATGTTCATAGGTTAGTCCTCCTCTGAGGGTAAGGTTCCGAGCTTCTTTAAGATGTAAGGAGACAGAAGAGACTGCACTGTATCCAATGAAGCCTTTGACCTGCCACAATAACAATTGAGTCAACAAAACATCCCAACTTAAAATGTAAAAAAAGAAAAAATACAGGACCAGGAACCCATTTTATTCAGAGATCTGTGAAGTAAATGAAAACATTCTCATCAGTAATCAATATCTGAAAGAGCCCAATAAGAAACTGTTCTTTGATACAATGTAGGGGAGAAAGGACAGTAGGAAAGAGGCAAACCTCTTCTGTCCACCCCCTGCTCCCTCACTCCTACCCTCCGCCATCTCTTCTCACCTCCTCTCTCCTAATCTCCTCTCATAGGGTAAGGTTTACTCCTCCCTCCTATCCAACCCTCTCCAAACCTCTCTTGTGCTGTCCTCCCTCTCTCCTAACCTAATTCTGTTTCCTGTTAGGAAATAGAAGGAGCTAACCTTTCCCTATCCTGACCTTCTCTCCCCTAACCCATCAACCCTTGGAAATGCCCCCTTCTACTAAATAGAATCAGTCCCAACAGCCAAAACAAAACAAAGTATCCTTACTACTACACTGTTTTATGACTTACCTCTTGACATCCGGCTTTGGCTTTACTGACTGCCTCAGATCCTCAGCTGCCTTTTGACAGAGAAAAACAGTAATTATCCCATTATTTCTCTCCATGGATATCAGCCCTAAATACACTACAAGGTATGGTAAAGGAGGAAGACAGGAATGGCATTATCTTTGTAAACTTTGTAACATTTAGCCCTACTTTTACACCTTTTTAAAATCCTATGCTTTATGTATGAGTGAAGTTACACTGTGGTAGGAGGTAACACACAATACAGCTATATGTGTGAGAGCAAGAGAGAGAGACACAGACAGACACAGAAGGAGAAGATCTAGAGGAAGAGAGAAAAAGCAGGACGGAGAGACAGAGAGAAGAGGGAGATGGCCAGACACAGAAAGAGGGAGGGAGAGAGACAGAAAGGAGAGAGTTGGGTGAGACAGACAAAGTGTGATAGGATAGAGAGGGAGAGAGAGACCAGTTGATCAGTCTTGTGTTGGTTAGAGTTCCAGTCAACATGTCCACTTGCTGGCAATAACTTCAAGGAAGACAAGAAGGCTTCCCTCTCTCTGATGTTGTCGTTCATAAGCAGACAGTCCACAACATGCATCCTAGTGGCACACACACACACACACACACACACACACACACACACACACACACACACACACACACACACACACACACACACACACACACACACACACACACACACACACACACACACACACACACACACACACACACACACACACACACACACACACACACACACACACACACACACACACACACACACACACACACACACACACACACACACACACACACACACACACACACACAAGAATCAAGCTGATCAGAATCAAGAATCAAAACCGACCTGACATAATCTGAAAGGCCTTTCTTACTAAATAACATTTCCAAAACAGGTGTCAATTACATAACTGCTGCTTTATGAGAACTATCAAGTTTCTGTGTTCTCACCTTCCTGTTTGGGGCAGAATTGTCGTCACTGGCATATTGGAGGCGCTTAGGTGCCAGGACCCGACCCTTAACTTCAAGCTCCTCCGGACCATGTGGATTTACTTCCTACAAGTAACAGCAGTACCACCATTGCCTTCAGGGAATTTCTTACTCAAAACAAACAACCCATTGGACTCAATGACGAACTATTGGTGTTCAAGGTCAGTGTGACCTAATGTCCATCCCATTCTCATGAACGCCACATGTTATCAGGCACACCTGGAGGGAAATTAATTACATCTGGCACAAAGGACAGAAGGATGACAAACTTACCACATATTCTTTGACTAGCGTGTCCAGGTCTTCATTGAGGTAGATGCTCAGACAGCTCAGCACACAATCACGCCTCACGTTGATGTCTTCACTCTGAAACAAACATTACATGATTCCATGCTGGTCAGTGTCAGAGATGCATGTGCTGAGGCCAGCCAAGCCACTGACATTTCCCTCCTTGACCATCCTGAACTCACCTGGTTTCACCCCACTCAGTTAAAACTCACGCAGGTCTGAGCCCGTTCACTACACAGTCATTTTGAAAGTGCCTATCCTTTTCCAAACCGTTAACAAAAGGAGCTTTCCCATATGGCTGAGTCAAACAAACCATATGTGTATTAGGTTAGACCAAAAAATACTTACATTATCCGTCTTTGCCATCACGGCTCTGATCTTTCTTCCTGCAGCTCCACCTTTGGTATGGAAAACTCTGATCAGGTCGTCGGTCAGGCGATCCAGTTCTCCAAGGAATTTGGAGGTCAGAGGTACAGCCGCATAAACTCCAAGTTGATCTGTAAAAGACAACACAGACAGGATACAGACTTAAACAGGGGCAGTTGTAGCTCAGTTGGTAGAGGGGTTATTCATAGACCAAAGGTCAGTGGTTTGAATCCCGGCTCTGACTGTCATGTCAAAGTGTCCTTGAGCAAGGCTAGCACACTGCACAGTTGGGTGCACAAAAGCGCTATTTAAGTGCAGACCATTTACCAGATGTGTGACATTGAATACATGAGTTACTAAACTTCAGATTCACGCTTACCTCACTGACGTCAAATAGTGCTGGCCATTTGTTTAGGAACTCTGGAATCTTTGGCTCCTGGAGAATCTCCTGTCTCCTAAGCGAGAAGGTACGCTGCATCTTCTCCTTAATCACGGCCTCGTCCTTTTTTTTCTTTTTTACCTGAAATGGAATGAAACTTCATTGTCATTATACAGTACAGATTCTTGTAAAACGAGATTTGGTTAGAAACTCTCCGCAAGGGCAGGGTGCGAACTGGAGGGGAGCAGGGGGAGCTATAGCTCCCCTAGTGGTGACATGAGCTCCCCTGGGAACATGGTTTGTGAAATTTGGGGGGAGCTCTCTAAAATACTGATATGATGACCAAATAAATTCCATTTTGGGCATGTTTTTTTTTCAAAGGTGTAAAATAAGTGAAATAAAATTATATTTAGAGTTTATGATTCATGAAAAAAGTGTCGCCTGCTTGCACGCTGCCCGCAGCTCCACCCACTACCCACTCACTCACAAGCTCGTTTAGTTAGCACTGCATGTTTACCAGGCATTGTTGCTGCTGCTGACATGTCGAAAAGAAAAAAACAACTTAGGCAATTTCTTTAAAAAGACGGCTAAACAACCTGATCAAGAAGACCAACCGAATGTAGCTGGTGGTAGCACATCGTACGTTGTGACTGCTGCTACAACAGAACCGAGAGAGGAGGGAGCTAACGTCAGTGCTAGTGCTAACTTGACAGCTAACGTTAACTTGGGGGCTGAAGAGACACAAGAAGACGAGCCAAGAGAAGCTAACTTGATGACTACAACTACCATAGTAGAGGTCGAAGGAGATGTGGAAGAAGATGATGATGCTGCTGCTGATGACCACCCCACCTGTTCTTCCTCTTCCTCCTTGCCTGCTGCTCGAGATGGGGGGCGAAGTTGCTGCGGTGGTCCCGTGGCCGCCGGCTGGCTGGACCAGCCAACAGTGGAGTGAGTGGATCACATTTGAGTCATTTTAAGTTGATTAATTAATTAATTAAACAGTCAAACGTTACATTGGTGGTCCGTGGATTATTTATTATCAAGTTGATTGAAGTTTGCGTAGCCCATACATGCTCGGGAAATCTGTTGACATTTACATGATCCATCGGGACGTTTCATGTAAATGTAGACCTGTGGCACCACCCCGTGTGCAACAGATTTTCTCTTTATAATAGGCCTATGTCTGTGCTGTTGCTATTAATGCACGGATCAGCATTTACCCCCCCCCCCCCCCCCGCAAAAAAAAAAAAATCCCGGCTCCCCCGGAGACCGTGGTATAGTTCGCACACTGCGCAAGGGTACACACAATACAATTGAGAAACAGATAACAGAAAGGGAAACGCTAAGCTAGATGCTAGACAATATGATTAGGGAATAAGAATATTATACAAACTGAGTGTAATAGTTAAAGAAAAATGAACTGTGCAAAGTAACCAGAAAACAGCTGAAGTGTCCAGTGCTGTGCAAAATGAACTGTTGGGCTGCTTGAGCTGAGCTGGACAGGAAGTATAGTGCAAAAAACATGACGGGTGAAAAGCTGTGATCATGTACATACTGGCCATGCCGTGAACATAGTGTAATCATGGATAGGTAAGATACAATGTATTTCACATTATACCTCAGTCAGTAGAGCCACCCTTTCCACCTCCAACCCGTCTCTTGTTTCACCACTAGGGATGTTTGGACAGAAATGTATATCTCCCTTCCTGGGCTTCCTCATGTTGGCTGCTGGCCACTTCGCTTGTTTTTCAGAGAGTTGATGGCAACCTCGGGGTGTCCAGCTCGGCTGAGGAGAAGAATTATATTTTATCAGCACCTTTAACGGACCAGGATCACAAATTGCTTCACAATTTAAACACAATGGGCTCTATTTTGGTTTTGTCCTAAACGCCATGTCTTTAATACATTTAACGAACGACATAATCGGTCAACATGGGTGCCGAAAGGAAAATGGCTCCGCTTCTCAGCGCCAAAAAAAAAAGGCCACTTGAACTGATGCAACGAGGTTTACAAACTGAAAAAGTGCATTCCAGAAGTTCAAAAAAATAAATGTATATATAGAAAATTGATGCACTGACACAAGTTAGATTCAAACATTTCTATGTAAACAAACGGACAAACACAAAAACACATCTCTCTATAATAAACTGTTTCGGAGATATTCACAGATATGTAAAACTTTAGACTTTTTGTCTAAATCTAAAAAAGTGTGTAAAAAAATGCACCCCTACCCGAAAAGCTTTGAATGAAATGCATTTAAATTCGTCAATCATTGATTATTTTCCTACTCAGCATAGAGCAACACGTTTAGTGAATCGCTAGCTAACGTTAGCTAGCGAGCGCCGGTACACAACACGTAGTAGGACTAACGGCCTGTCTACACTACAGGCATCAACAAATCTTGAAGCTGGGCGTGTCTGAGGCTTGGCGATTTCTCGCACCCAAGGCGACCAACAACCAATCAGGAATCTCCCGCCCGCTGTGGTGTATGTGTGTCTGTGATGTGTGTGTCTGTGGTGTGTGTGTGTCTGTGGTGTGTGTCTGTGGTATGTTGGTGTGTCTGTGGTGTGTGTGTCTGTGTGATGTGTGCGTCTGTAGTGTGTGTGTGTGTGTGTGTGTGTGTGTGTGTGTCTGTGATGTGTGTGCCTGTGGTGTGTGTGTATGTCTGTAATGTCTGTGGTGTGTGTGTGGTGTGAGTGTCTGTGGTGTGTGTGTGTCTGTGGTATGTTAGTGTGTCTGTGGTGTGTGTGTCTGTGATGTGTGTGTCTGTGGTGTGTGTGTGTGTGTATGTGGTGTGTGTGTGTGTCTGTGATGTGTGTGTCTGTGGTGTGTGTCTGTGGTATGTTGGTGTGTCTGTGTGATGTGTGTGTCTGTGGTGAATGTGTGTCTGTGATGTGTGTGCCTGTGGTGTGTGTGTGTGTGTCTGTGATGTCTGTGGTGTGTGTGTGGGGTGTGTGTCTGTGGTGTGTGTGTGTCTGTGATGTGTGTGTCTGTGGTGTGTCTGTGATGTGTGTGTCTGTGGTGTGTGTGTGTCTGTGGTGTGTGTCTGTGGTATGTTGGTGTGTCTGTGGTGTGTGTGTCTGTGTGATGTGTGTGTCTGTGGTGTGTGTGGGTTAGGGTTAGGCCCATTTTCTTCAACCCTCCTGTTATATTCGTTTTTTGTAACAGCAATAATATTCGTGGGTCAAATTTTTTTTTACATAGTTTGTACCTTTTATTACTATCAATTAAATCAATATTTAGTGCAATTGTGTTATTCACCCCTCACAGATCATGATCCCATTAGAATAAGTCACTCGTTTCCCCCAAAAATATACATTCAAACACAGTTTTCTATTTTCTTTTTTACATTGGAAAAGCCTTGATATAAAATACATTAGTTTTGCATAACATAACATGTTTTAAATTAATTTTAAAATGTTCCAACTTGTTTTACAATTGGTTGATGTTGATGAATAGAGACGAGACACCTCTTCTGTTCAGGGTCAAATTGACCCGTTCACTTAGAATCAAGCCAAATGAGTCATAAGGATTTGTATTGAAAGTATTTTATTGTAACAGCAATTAAGAGTGTGTGTGTGTGTGTGTGTGTGTGTGTGTGTGTGTGTGTGTGTGTGTGTGTGTGTGTGTGTGTGTGTGTGTGTGTGTGTGTGAACACAAACTTGGAGGATTGAGGGACCCTGTTCTTGATCACCAGCATTTCGGCAGGGAGTTACATTCTGTTCTTTCGTACAGTTCCAACCATTGTTAGCTTTCTCTTCAGGAGCTCCTGACCCAGGTTGTAGGACGTGAAGAAATTGTCACAAGTTATGTTGTGACCCCTGAGACCCTGTGCCATGTCGAGGACAACCCTCATGCCCTGATTCCGCTCTGGGGCTCCTCCAACTGGCTTTCCAGTGTAAACCTGCAGGTTTAGTGCATAGCTGGAGTTTGCATCACATGCTGCCCATATTTTCAAGCCATATTTTGCCGGTTTCGAAGGCAACGACCTCTGAATGTCACCAGCCTTTCATCCACTGTGACATTAGGTCCTGGGTTGTAGAGAAGTGGAAGCCGCTCTACCCACTTGTCCCACATTGTCCTGATAGCTGCCAGCTTGTCTCTCTCACGTCTGCCAGCTCTTGTGTCACGATTATCAAATCGGATCACTCTTGAGAAAATGTGGAAAGTCCCCAGAGACATTGTGGCTCGAAATATATTCCTGCCTGTGTCTGCGTCCCACAGGCTGGCTGTCGATTCATCCTTGGATTTGTAGACCCCAGCCAGGATGAGGAGACCCAAACACGCATGTAAATGCATTTCATCCAGCTCCTTCCACTCCTCCCCATATACACGTCTCCCTTCCAGATTGGTCATATCCAGAACGATCTTCAGCACTGTGTTTGAAATTACCAGCTCAAAAGCAGACTTGATGACTGTGACACGAGAGACTGCCATCCTGGTGGGCCCTGGCACTGCCTTCATTATGTTTGCTGCCGATAGTGTTGCCTGGCGTCCATTAGGTGATGAGGACCACTGAATTTCACCATTTCTGGACATGAATGTTGCATCTGGGCGCATATCAGTTTCCTCATTTGATTGATCATAATCAGAATCTTCATCGTTTACCTCAAGGTAGTCTTCATCCTTGGGCTGTCCTCTCTTCGCTTGCATTGCTCATTTTGTCTGATAGTATTGTGAGTATACTGTACATTAAGTGCAGAGTATAATGTATCCCAGTGTGGGAGGAGCTTACCCATTACACATTTGAGACTTGAACCCTCTGACCCCCACTTCCAGTAACAGGTGCGGTGTGTATTTGTGTATATCTGTCTGTCTCTCTGTCTTTTTGTGTGTAGAAAATTACGATATATATATATATACTGTATATCGCATTTGAACCCTCTGACCCCTTCTAGCCTCCACTTTCCCGTGTGTGTGTGTGTGTGTGTGTGTGTGTGTGTGTGTGTGTGTATTTCTGACCCCTTTTAGCCTCCACTTTCACTGGTGTGTGTGTGTGTGTGTGTGTGTGTGTGTGTGTGTGTGTGTGTGTGTGTGTGTGTGTGTGTGTGTGTGTGTGTGTGTGTGTGTGTGTGTGTGTGTGTGTGTGTGTGTGTGTGTGTGTGTGTGTGTGTGTGTGTGTGTGTGTGTGTGTGTGTGTGTGTATTTCTGACCCCTTTTAGCCTCCACTTTCACTGCCGGGTCAGATTGACCCGAATACCATCTCTGTGATATAGACATGTAGGGGGGGGGTATTTTTCGTAGATTTTCAAACTTTCAAACGGGTCAATTTGACCCTGAATGTAACAGGAGGGTAGAGCAAATATTCCAAATGAGTCATTTTAAAATCAAACATTCCTAATAAACATGTTTCTTGAATTGATATTATTATATTATGATATGACTAACAACCTTTTTCTTTCAGCCCTGTTTTTACTGATAAACCACTCATAATTTCAATAGGTTTTCACATGAACAATTACAGAAGAAAGCACATTATATATACCGACATACATGAAGCTTCTGGTATGTTGCAACTGACAAACCACATGAACAAGTGAAGACACAGTATAGCCATAACATACTTGAAATCATGTTTTATTCGGTAATGTTGTGAGTGAAGTGTGTTTGATGAGTGAAGTGTGTGTGATGAGTGTACAAAAATGTAATGTGGATCAGTATGTGTGAACAAATTATTAAATTATAAATTGTCCTGCTGGTCCACGTCAAAAATTAGCTGGTGTACCCCGAGGCGGACTCTTGCCCTCTGTGCCCTTGTCATCAGCCTCATGGTGGGCAAGAGGCTCTTGAAAAACTGCAAGTCCTCGTCCTCCTCCACCACTGGTGGGGTTGGCTGGGCAATTGCTGAGTAATTGCTGACAGCAGACAGCAGACTTCGTTCAAACGGGGACATCTCCCTCCCCCTCCCCCGTGTTTTGCCCCGGACCTCAGCATTCTCCTCCTGGCTGACTGCTGCTGGCTGACTGGCGGGCTGACTGGTGGACTGGCTGGTGGACCAACACAGTCTCAGGCATTTCGTGTTCACCAACACGATTTTTAATCTATTTATTCGTGTTCACCAACACGATTTGCCCCTTTTTTTTCGTGTTGCACAGCACGATTTTAAAAGCAATGTATTTCTACTGGTAATGTGTTTCGTGCCTGCAGGCTGCAGCACGTCTTTTTCTCCGGTCGGGTCGTGGAAGACCGGAAGCTGTGTGGTTCATAAAAACATGTTCTTACTCAATATCAAGCCACAATTATTGCTTTCATTTTAAATCGTATAATTTCGGACTTTTGTTGCCGTCTGTGAGGAAAATAAATGGGGCTCAGAGCCTCAGGATACTGAAATCTGTATTTTTAAATATTTCTTTCCTTCTAATTTGTTATTCTTTTCAAAATAACACACTGTTATTTACTCACCAATAACACACAATTATCCTTGCTTTTATTTATTGGTTTAATTCCATAATCTCGGGCTTTTTTGGCGTCCGTCAGGAACTGAATTTCAAAATAAAAATAACCGGAAACAGACGTAGGCATTTCGAGCGGACAAGATCCTCAGCTATGGTTTTAAGCTCGCTTATTGGATCTAATCTTGTTTGTTTCACAGCTTTGATTATTTAAACCATGTTAATATGTATTAAGTAATTACATTTAATATATTTTAGAATTTACAGAATTATACAGATTATTATTAATTTAAATACATTTAAAAAATATGAGTATTTGAATAAAATCAAATAGATTGATATGCTTAAAAATAAACTCTACCATGATTCATTTCTGTGAGTGTCCTGCTATTGTTTAACCTCTAAGTAATTACTTTCAATATATTTTAGAATTGACAGGAATTATACAGATTATAATTAATTTCAATACATTTAAAAAACTCTACCATGATTCATTTCTGTGAGTGTGTGTTATGAAGGTTTTTTATGAATAAATGGTGTGCAGAGTCAAAACCCTCAAAGTACACCATGTAGCGAGTAAACTCTAACACAGAAAATACCTCCCCAAAACGCCTCGTTGGAGATACGTCACTGTCCATTTGATTCTTCCGGGTACATCATGATGTCATGTCGTCCCCGGAACGAAATGGACCAATCCGTGGAGCCGTTACGTTACGTCCGCGGAACCGTTACGTTAAGCCCCCGCTGATTGATCCATATTGACCAATTCACGGACTTCCTCACACACTCTCTGCAGACCCATTCTCACAGCGTTTATCAACCTTTTTCTTACTCAATATCAAGCCACACTTATTGTTTTTACTTCGGCTGTGACTTTGTGTGTGCTCAGGGTGAGTTTGGCTGTGTTTCGCTTTGTATACTAAACAAGGAAATCACACCTCCACGGAGCTCAGCGCGATTCACAACGTCCCGACTGGTCCCGACCAATCGGAGCACACTGGGCTCACAGGGAGGGGGGGGCAAGAGCTGCAACGAGCCGTTTGGTGGAGAGTGAATACTGCTGAATACACATACTATACAGAGATGCTGTATGAAAAACCAATATGATTTTGG
Organism: Pseudochaenichthys georgianus; assembly: GCF_902827115.2. Taxonomy (NCBI): domain Eukaryota; kingdom Metazoa; phylum Chordata; class Actinopteri; order Perciformes; family Channichthyidae; genus Pseudochaenichthys; species Pseudochaenichthys georgianus. Next base: position 38,837,686 of record NC_047509.1, read on the forward strand.
AACATTGAACAATGTAAATCTATTCTAGTATATCTCAACAATGGAATTATGATCAGTGGAAATGGCCATGACATGTGACCTTTAAAGTAAGCAAAATAAAGTCCGCCAACTCGCGCCGACAATTGCACAGACAGCAGTTAGTAAGATTGATTTCAGTAGACACTTGTCTGGAAATACCGAAGACCAGAAACGGTTTTGAAAACTTTTGTCACGTAGTGATCGTCTTCTCAATAGAACATCTTTGATAATGTCTTCTGGCCAGGTGTTGTTGCAGGAAGTCCCGACGGAGAATACTTGTGCTGTAGTACAGGGCCCTTTCTCATTTCATCAAATCCCCCTCCTTGACTCCTCGACTCCTCGACTCTTCGGTCCTCCGGTAGTGACCCGGAAATGAATTTCGCTGCGCCATGTTGAAGGACATCTCATTTCTCAAAATGCACTTCGAGGACCGAGGAGGCTCTCTGGAGGAGCTCTAACCGAGGATACACTGATGGGTCCTGGTCCTCTACGGCTCCTTCGTGGATCCATTTCCGGCAACAGAGATGTTTCAAAGAGCCGTGGCGCGGCCGGACTTATGTCAGCCAATGACAGCTCTGCATGCATCCCCTGGATATTATTGTATTAACTGCTCTCATCGCGACGCGATGTTTCCAGTGAGAACAGCTGTGAGGTCCGTGCAGAAAGCAGAGCAGTGTGTATAATATATCACTCAGTATAACAGGCCTACTCTCTTTATTTGCTGTAGTTTAGTAGATATCTACAAACAAAGAGTCCATATTTGTCTAAAACCATCTAGTGCTTCACATAATAAAATACACAACGGCTGTTAGGCTGTTAGCTGTAGGTGCGTGTGTGTGGTAGGCTACAGTGTGTGTGTAGATGCAGCGGACAGACAGGTCTCAGTTGGTTTGGTGTCCTCTGCTTACTTTTCATACTTGTAAATACAACTTTTGGCCCATAATTTATTTTCCTCATTGTAGCGACCAGAGAGGAGGGGATATATCCAGTCTCTGATAGTGTTACGTTATTATGAGAGTGCTCTGTTTGATTCTGAAATTGTATATATTTATATAAATATATATATATATATATTAGGGCTGTCAAACGATTAACATTTTTAATCAGATTAATCACAGCTTAAAAATTAATTAATCATGATTAATCACCATTCGAACTATGTCCAAAATATGCCATTTATTTATGTATATTGTTGTGGGAATGGAAAGATAATTGAAAGCAGGCGGATATATCCATTTAACATGTATGTTTATTATAACATTTTTCTGCATGTCAAAATGAAAGACAACCCACACACCTATCAATCATGAAACCGTGGGGTCTTAATTCATTACGTGTTGATTTCTATCAACGGGGGAGTACTTCAGGAAAGTCGACAGAGGGGGGGGGGGCGCGCTAGTGGAGTACTTCGTGACCACAGAGTGTGAACGTTGTGATCAGCTGTTTTAGCGCAGTTCTCCAGTGATGGGGGGAGTCTCCCTCCGCAGCCGGTTGGCGTAGTTTTGGCACAGTTCCGTTGTACAGACCGACGTTAACAGCAGCCCTGTCTGTGCACACGGAGACCGACTCTGTCGTCCGGTGATCTAACCGCCTTCTGGAAAAGCTTCACAAGTACGTTGGTACGCAAATGCGCTTTGTGACACAAGTGACGGTACGCATTTCAGATTACGCACATAACCTGCGTACCAGTTATGTGCACCCCTGTACCAGAGCCATATTATTACTATTATATGGCTCTGCCCTGTACTACAGCAAGAGTATTCTCCGTCGGGACTTCCTGCAACAACACCACGCCGTTATCAAAGATGTTCTATTGAGAAGACGATCACTACGTGACAAAAGTTTTCAAAACCGTGGCTACTGAAACCAATCTTACTAACTGCTGTCTGTGCAATTTACTCCGCGCGAGTTGGCAGACTTTATTTTGCTTACTTTAACATCATTTTTCATGGTGGGGCTAAGCCATTTCTTGGTATGGGTGTAGCCTACCCCAGCCATACCCTGGCGCTGCCACTGGTGGCACGTATGGGGCGGGCCATTCTGCACATGCGTTAATATATATATATGTGTGTGTGTGTGTGTGTGTGTGTGTGTGTGTGTGTGTGTGTGTGTGTGTGTGTGTGTGTGTGTGTGTGTGTGTGTGTGTGTGTGTGTGTGTGTGTGTGTGTGTGTGTGTGTGTGTGTGTGTGTGTGTGTGTGTGTGTGTGTGTGTGGGTGTGTGTCCATGTGTCTGTGTGTGTATGTGTGTGTGTCCGCATCTGTAGCCTGTTATTGTCTCATTATACCGCACTGTGAATGAATCAAAGTAAATATATAAGTCGTCATGAACACATCTGTCCATCAGACAGAGGGCTGCTGTACCTCCTGTCATCATTAATGGCCGTCTCTTTAAAATGACCGCTCAGAGGAGAGGAGTTTTCATTTCTCTAACCGCCTGCTGCTTCCCCTCCTCTCTCCTCGGTTCCTCTCCTCGGCTCCTCGGCTCGCATCTCCTGTAGGCGGGACTAAGTCTCGAGGATAGGAGTCGAGGAGGGGAGTTCAAGAAATGAGAAAGGGCCCAGGTAACACATAACTGGTACGCACAACCTGATCTCACCAGAATGCGTGACTCCACCACGACTCCTTAACACCACAATGCGTGGTGGAGTGACGAACTTTGTTACATTTGCGTGTCGGCACCACGCAAACAACCCCAATGTAAAGTGAATGAGGCTCCTTTGTCGTGGTGCACACACGCATTTCTACAACGTGCATTGTGTGTAATGCAACTGTTAATTTTATTAAATTAGTTTGTTTTTAAGGAAGGCCAGAGCTTCAGCTGTGTCAAATAGATTGTTCCCTTCAGTTAACGTTATTTAAAAGATAATGATCATGTCCCCTGTATTGTATTACGAGCGTCCATTCCCATTGGATAACGGAGAATTTTACACCCGGAAGTAAGTAGCCTATTCTCCTTACTGTCGATTGGTTTTACAGTGATATCTGCACTACTCATCGACTAAAAAACACCAAATTGTCCTTGTTAATTACACAACATTGATTGGTTTGAATTGTGTACAATGCTTTTGTATTTTCCCCCTTCGATTCGGAGAAACAAATATATTTTCGGAGTTTTTGGACGGCAGAAGACACTACACTACCCAGAATCCTCAGCTATCGTTTGGAACTACACCATGTGCTTAGCTTGACAAACCCCGTGATCAGTCCTCAACCTCTGTGATTGGATGCGCGACGTTTACACAGAGCGTCCAAAAGGACTTTGAAATGGAATGAAACCCATCGACGGCACACTATTCAAAACAGGAATCGAACGTGTCCTACCCCCCTCCCCCCCTTAGGTCACAGGCTCCTCCAACAGTGCTACGCAATAAAACAGATGCACAGAAAAAATAGTGAAATAGTGCAATAAGAGTCTATATACAAGTGATTGGAATATGATATATTAGATACATAATTTCTAAGTAGCAGCCAGATGAATATTATTTCTAAATTCAGGTGTTTAATAGTCTTCTGGCCTGTGGGATGAAGCTGTCTCTGTGTCTGGTGGTTTTAGTCCGAATGCTGTGGTACCGCCTGCCAGACTGCAGCAGACAGAACCGTTTGTGGCTGGGGTGATGGTGGTCTTTTATAATCCTGAGGGCTTTCTTTAAGGTTAACCTGGTATTTTTAATCCACTACATTTATTTTAGTTACTTTACAGATTTGGATTAATGATGTGAAATATAAACAACCCTTAAATCAGACTTTAGTTACACCTGAATGAAATTCAGTGAAGGTGATTGTCAAGTGCCAACAATCAGGCGAGATATTTGATAGTTGGTGCTTGAGAAGACTAAATATTGATCTGCAGATCCGTTTAAAGCATATTCATTACTCGTTATTCTCTAATAGTTCATTAAAGACTGTATATAATTGCTATTTTGCACATCCCTTTCAAGATTTCAAGATTTTCTAAGGTTTATTGACATATCATATACACAACAGTGTAGTTATGCAATGAATGAACAACTTGGGTCACAGGTTCATCAACAGTGCATTACAAGACATCTATCAATGTGTGTATACTTCCACCATTACACTGTCGTATTCTGCACATTTCTTTAAATAAAGCCTTATTAGTTAGCACATCCTCCTATCAGGCACTAAACTGTTTTACTCTAGATATCATTTGAGTATCTTCTTGATATTTTCTATTCTATATTTATATAATTGACCTTCTACTTTTCCCACTATGTACTCTTAATATTTGAATGTTTTCATAAAATATAACGCATTCAAAAGTGCTTTACAAAAATGAAAGACATTAAGAAAAAGGCATTTTAAACAGTCATTAAAAAGCAACACAATCTTCCTGCATTGCAATTACTCTAAACGTGCAATAACGTGCTTTAACCAGTAGGTGGTTTGGGTTAAAAGGCTGTCAAATTTACAGTGTTAACAAAATAAAATATACTGCTGTTTCTGGTTTAGTTTACGACGAATATTATTTTGTTATTGTTTTGATATTTGTAACACAAAAGCGATGGAAAAAACCCATAGCAACCAAAAAAAGATGGTCTTAACATGACCCAGTCGTCTAGTAGTTAATAAAAAACAATAATATCAAAACAAAATATTACTACTAACTTTATTGTGAAATTAAAACAGAACGGTAAAAGAATAGTTTCCGGTGTATTCTGATGCCCGATCTCTGTAGATAAATAAAGAACTAAGACAGATGTGTAATATTTAATGCAGCCAAACCATTTATTACAATGCATTCATGTGATGACTATCAAAGAGTAAAGCAAGCACTGCTGAATAAAGTATGATTTTCTCTTTTACGAAACGTTTATTTCATATGGAATGCAGTTGGAGGTCAACCAATCAAAGAACTTGAGGACTGATCACGGGGTTCATGGTGTAGTCCCAAACGATAGCTGAGGATTCTGGGTAGTGTAGTGTCTTCTGCCGTCCAAAAACTCCGTCCAAAAACTCCGAAAAAATATTTGTTTCTCCGAATCGAAGAGGGAAAATACAAAAGCATTGCACACAATTCAAACCAATCAATGTTGTGTAATTAACAAGGACAATTTGGTGTTTTTTAGTCGATGAGTAGTGCAGATATCACTGTAAAATCAATCGACAGTAAGGAGAATAGGCTACTTACTTCCGGGTGTAAAATTCTCCGTTATCCAATGGGAATGGACGCTCGTAATACAAGACATGATCATTATCTTTTAAATAACGTTAACTAAAGGGAACAATCTATTTGACACAGCTGAAGCTCTGGCCTTCCTTAAAAACAAACTAATTTAATAAAATGAACAGTTGCATTACACACAATGCACGTTGTAGAAATGCGTGTGTGCACCACGACAATGGAGCCTCATTCACTTTACATTGGGGTTGTTTGCGTGGTGCCGACACGCAAATGTAACAAAGTTCGTCACTCCACCACGCATTGTGGTGTTAAGGAGTCGTGGTGGAGTCACGCATTCTGGTGAGATCAGGTTGGGTACGCAGGTTGTGTGCGTCTGAAATGCGTACCGTCACTTGTGTCACAAAGCGCATTTGCGTACGACAGAGTCGGTCTCCGTGTGCACAGACAGGGCTGCTGTTAACGTCGGTCTGTACAACGGAATTGTGCCAAAACTACGCCAACCGGCTGCGGAGGGAGACTCCCCCCGTCACTGGAGAACTGCGCTAAAACAACTGATCACAACGTTCACACTCTGTGGTCACGAAGTACTCCACTAGCCGCCGCCCCCCCCCCCCGTCGACTTTCCTGAAGTACTCCCCCGTTGATGGAAATCAACACGTAATGAATTAAGACCCCACTTTGATGATTGATAGGTGCTCTCTTTCATTTTGACACACAGAATTTTTTTACAATAAACATGTTAAATTTATAAATTTCATTTATCTTTCCATTCCCACAACAATATAAATAAAGAAATGACATATTTTGGACATAGTTCGAATGGTGATTAATCATGATTAATTAATTTTTGAACTGTGATTAATCTGATTAAAAATTGTAATCGTTTGACAACCCTAATTATTATTTGTCTTTAGCTCGTAAGTTATTTCTCTCTTATTCTGTCTCAGTAGCATCATGTAACGTGTTTGAACCATCCTCTGTATTGGGTTTGTTTTTAATATATACATTTTAATTTTACATTTTAGGGAGGGAGACTCCCCCCTACACTGAAGAACTGCATTACATATATTAACCTGTTAAGCCCCAAGGACCCCCTTGGCGGGTCCTTTTTTATTTTTCACGACACTGTGTCTCAGGGGATCTTAATATTTAAGAACCTATTAATGTGTTATACCAGATTAACGGGAATAATCTCAGTTTACCAAAACAAAACACAAGTCTCATAAGAAGCATCTAAATGACCCCTGAGCGAAAAATGCTAACGCACTTTGGCACAGAACTCAAGATAAAAGATACCCTTATTACTTATCGTAGCTGCACTTACAATATATCCGATTAAAGCTGAGGTTCCACAGATTATTTAGGTATATATATCATCACTAAGTGATCCGAACTCGCGACAGGGGAAGCAAACTGAGACATCACAACACGTACCTTTACGTAGCTTTTACGGGAGATCCTCTCACCGTAGCTGTCAATCTGATCAAAAGACTTGTTCAATGGCATTAAAACGAGAAAAGACGCAGCTGAATCGGTTAATCCATAGGTTGATAATGTTTCTGGGTAATAATTTTTTTATTTATAATCCATAATTCCATTTGTATGTACAAATCAGAGAGTAAAAGTTAGCTGCTAATGGTAGCCACCGGAGTTATCGCAGCTTCCGGTCTTGGCTATGCGGCAGTCTCAAACACACATTACCAAATAAGGAGTATGTGGGAGTTCCCCTCGATTCCATTGGCTCTGAAGGTTAGAAAGATATGTCAATCAGCAAAATCGAACAAGGGGGGCCAGAGATAGGTCAAATCCACCCAAATGACCCCAGAAGTGGTTTCTTTGTGCTAAATCTCTCTAAAAAGGTCAAATTTCACTTGTTTTGCATCAATATTAATACAGGGTACTTATATGTTATAGTTTGGATTCCTAAAGCTTTTAGTCTACCATCCCATCATTCAAGGGTGGTTTTCACTATAAGTAATTAATTTTTTTTGGACGGACACAATAATTTAAATTGTGTTACTATGTTAAATCTGAATTAACTTTAAAATAAAAACATCTATATTGATTCTGACACTTCTACATCCAACTCATAGGTGTAACCTTGCTTTGAGAAAAAAGATTATTAATTTAACCCTTTTAGAAGGGAAGATATGGTCATTTGTTCTGGGAATGTCATTTTCGAGCCTGAGACCTGAAAAACAGGCTCGGGTTTAACAGGTGGGGTAGGTAATTTTGGAGAAACCAGCTCGAGTGCGCTAGAATTTGAAAATACAGCCGGAAAAAATCTGCCACTTCCTTACAGAGCCCCTCCTCCAACACACACGAACGCGCACATGACCAATGAGGGCACGAGATAAGTTTGTGCACAGATGGAAGGCTGACAGGCATGTAGGCCATCCAGTTATTTTAGCTGGGCCGGCTAAAATGATTGGTCGTGCTTTTTACAGTACTCCAGATGACTTTTCTTTATGGATTTTTTGTCAAAGCACTTAAGATATTCATTGCTATCGGGATGTTAAGAGCATTCCATGGAATATAACAAAAAGTGTATCTCGAGCCGGTTTCTCAAACTTACCTACCCCACCTTTAAATTAGCAGCAAAAACGCACTTGAACTTGGCCCCTCACCCTCTAACATCCTCTGTGCCTGTTATACAACATATTATGCTGTGCAGACTTATGGGTGAAACGCTTACAAAGGTGAGTGAAGGTGTCTTATTCACTTTTCGAACGCATTGTTGATCTATATAAAGAGAAGCAAGATAAGTCTCCAAGTGAGTAAGGTAGGTGAAGACATGCAGGTACCGCATTTGCTCGTTAATAAACATGACCATTTCCTCGAAAGCACACTACTTTACTTTAGAATACAAACGGAGACTTTATCACAGAATAATGCTCCATACTCTACCCGTAGAGGAGCCTTCGTGTAATCAGACGGCCTTCCCAACTCAATCAAAGGTTTCAGAAAGGGATAATAACTTATCAAATGTAATGGGTCAACTGTTTGTGATCGCTGCTCAACGTCAAAACAAAAGGTTGACCGGAGATGTGTCGTCATAAAGCTTATGGAACTCAACATGCAAATTAAAACATTTCAAATTGAGTGATAACACCACAAAGAATTTATATGATTGTAGATGTATTATACTCTTATGTTGTGGTAGTGAAATAAATAATGAATGCGTTAAAAAGTATTTTACAGAAAACACAGAAACATAATACTTGTATGTTTCAAACAGAAAATAATATGCAAATCAGAAAAAATGAGTCTGCATCCAAGACACACGGTGAAGATATAGTAATTCTGTTTTAAAAGTGCTATAAAAGTATTCAAATACACACACACACTCACACTCACACACAGTGGATAATGAGAAAGATATATTTCCATCAGGAAGAGTTTGAAAGTGGACACAAACAAACTCCAAATTCTAAATCATTCATATAGCATCATAATAATTAAATATATGTATCACTGTATCGATAATGAGTACGCCTAAAAGAAAAGGTTCAGGTCATAGGACAGTTACCAAGTCTTTGCAGTAGAGAAGTGATATTGTCTCTGTAATAGTTAGCAGCCTTTAACAAACACCGTTTCCCATAAGTCCATCATGGGTTAACACAGACTCAACTTGGGGATCAAAGTTCAGTTTGTAGAGATTTGACTTGGGGACAAAAGGGTCATAAGTGCACTCCCGATCAGACCAAAAATATGGATGGAGATCTTTGCTTGGGAAACAAATCTCGGTATGGACCAACAAATAAAAATGGTGTGGACTGGTAGCTGGAGAGGTACCAGTCAGCCTCCTGGGCACTGCTGAGGTGTCCTAGAGCAAGGCACCAAACCCCCAGCTGCTCCCGGGCGCTGGAACAGTGGCAGCTCCTTCGCTCCGACACCTCCATGAGCTGGTGTGTATTTTCGGGCCTTGGTTTGTAATTGTATAATAACACCAGTGTGAACTGAATGATTAAAGGTAGTCTTAATCTGAATAGATTGAGGCAAGAACGCAGCTTTCAGAGGAGAGCTATTCCAGACGTGGCCGTGTGACAGCAGCTGGCTCTCTGAGTGTCTCCCCTGGAGCTGAGGACCTCCCATCTGTGCCCCCCTGAAGTCTCCGTTAGTGATTATCAACCACCCCAACTTAGTAAAGAACTACTTAAAGTAGAGCATCAGGTAGCGTACCAGTACCAGTAACTTCTTCCGAGGTCATGACTTTAGCGCTGTGGTGCTTTGGGGCGGGCTCCTGGAGGTCGACGAGGGCCTGCTGGTTGTGCTGCTTCTTTTCTTCCTCCTGCGTGAAGATACACTTTTGCTTTTCCGTCGAGGAGGAGGAGGCGATGTTTTCTTCTTTGTTGCGCTGTTGGCGGCCCCCAGGTGCTCAGAGAGTCTCCTCTGAAACACTGCCTGGAGCTGCTGAGCCTGCAGAACGAAGATAAGAATGAGGACTTGATTTGAGGACAGAACAGCTGCAGTGAGTAAACTCGGCCTGTGTGGGGCTGAGTTAGGTTTTACCACAAATACTGAAATTATTATAATGGATTTTTGTTTTTGGAATTGAAGTAACATCTTGATTTATTTCCACCTTTGTGTTACACAACTTTATAACTCCACGGTATAAATGAATACTGTTGTTGCCTTGTGGATATCGGAAACAACATTTTTCAGAAAGCAGAAGAGCTGGACAAAATATTCTTAACCCTAAAAGGGTTCGAATGCCCCCTTTGATTGCTGTGTCTCTCTTAGATCAGTTATCCCCTGGTCCTCTTTCACATTGGGTATTCCTTTGTTTCGGATTTGGCTAGGACTTCCGTGTCTAAGAATTGGAACCCATGAGGAACCCATGAAGAACACTACATCCTAGGACTAGATCTTTCTGCACACAAGCACCGACTCCCCACTACCAAAGACCATTCGTGAACAGAGACAAGGGTAACAACCTCGCCCACCACAAGATCTCAGACTCTGCTGAGGACCATGAGATGTGTTTGAAAAGCGATGTGACCTTTACAAACTATTTCATACAGCCTTAGCCCCAAAGGTCAAGACTAAACTGTAAAGCTCAAGCAGTAGAGATCGTACCATGTCCGTCGGTGTGGTGGTCGAGGGTTCTGTGGTGGTGGTAGGGGGGGCTGTACTGGTGGCAGGGGGGGCTGTGGTGGTGGCAGGGGGGGCTGTGGTGGTGGCAGGGGGGGCTGTGGTGGTGGCAGGGGGGGCTGTGGTGGGCTGCTGGCCCTTTGGTTTGTTGCAGTACGTCTCCAGATACTGGAGTCCACAGCCAGGCGAGCGGCAGCACTGCTCCACGATGCCCTTCCCTCTGGGCCGACCTCCGTAACCGGACCATGACCCTCTACCTGCAGAGAGAGAAACGTTCATCGTGAGATTCTGGTCTTTCTTTAAAGCCTTCCTACTTAGGTCATTTCATTTAAACCATTCATGAAACCTTTTATCCTTTGGCATGCTTACCAAAGTCTATCCTCTCTAGCAATAGTAATTACTAGGTCTGGAAATTGGTATTCGACTTTAAGGTTTTGACTGGTATTGAAATCTTATCCAATCCGATCTAAGAAAGTTCTATTTATACGGCGGTGCGCATCGCCAAGACCCCAGAAGCGGACACTCTATTCTGCGTTGGTGTTTTCTCTCTCCTGTAGTGTGTTATATAGGTTATCAACGTTTCCCTCCAGTGGGAGAGCCGTCCAGCTAACCAATCAGAGCAGGGCTCTGGTTTCAGACAGAGGGTGAAAAGAGGTGCCCCAATGAGAAAAATAAAGAGCTTTTTGAACATTAAATCATTGAGACACGTCACAGTAGAGACAGTACTGAACTACATCGTCTTGGTCCAGGAGAGCATGTTGTCAATATGGTAGCAATAAAGTTTAAAATGCATTGGGGCACATGTCTACTTTGGTTTAGTACCACATTTCTGCAGAACATGACTTATCCTGGGTAAGTGGCAAATGCTAGCATACACGGTACAGAGGAGGCTAGCATGTGCTACGTACCCAGGATAAGTCATGTTCTGCAGAAATGTGGTTTGAGAGGCGCTCTGCTCCGTCTACACCTTCTCCGTTTGAAGTGGTTGGAGCGGTGCAGCTCTCAGATAGCAAGTGTTTAACAATGTAGCTATCACACCGAGGCACGGTGTTCTGTGAGTACGCTGCCATATTGGTGGATTGCCACCCCTCTGATAGCAGGAGGAAGAAGAAGAAGTTGGCCTTGGTCAGAATTGAGATAAAGGTAATCAGGTGAAAGGGCCTGTGGGTATGTTTCTGTGTCCAATGGGAGAGATTTTATTCTAGTAATAATAATACATTTGAAATAACAGCTGCTTCACGGTAAAAGGTCCACTGTGGTGTGTTCTACATGAAACACTAACGTACAGAACAATGCAATCAGACCAATACATAGATCCAACATTCGATATGAAATTGCATAGAAAGTAAGAGTGTCTTGTGTGCAGCTACAGCCTGCAGCATGGAGGAGCCGTGTTGTGACTATCATTATGCGGGATATGTTTTCTATTGTTGTTTAGCTGATAACTTGCAGTGTTTTCACATGGACTGATGACCATGGCCTTATCCGTGTTAGAATAACCTTCATAGCATTTTGGTCCTAATATCTTTTTGTATCTCTATTAAAATCTTGGGAAGAAAAAATATAATCAAACTGCATTTGTGTTACGTCAACATCAAATGTATAGTTAAATGTAGAGCTTATGTTTTGTATGTATTTCCCTCCATGTGGTTGCAGTGTGAACACAATACCAGCGACATTGCGTATTGGACCATGATGCATTATTGCTTGTTTTGTGAATGCAATGGAAAGAGGGAAATACAACAAAAAGTAGGTATGATAAAGTATTCATAGCTCAAATAAAAATCTGAGATTATTTTGGTTCCTACAGTATGCATGCACTTTATAGAGGGTCCCTAACATCAGTTTAAGGTTACAGATCCATTTTGGACCATGCAAAACATTATCTGTTTGCAGAGGAATAATCCTAATCATGTTGGTGACCTCCTGACCTTTAATGCCACAATAACACAGTTAAACAGGAATTATGGAACATTCTATACTAAAGACATGAGTCCTTATGTGAAACAGGTATATCACATGAATATAAATGTACCTAAATAGATTCCACGATCCCCGCAGACAAACATTAGGTCCTTGAGCAGATCAGAGCCACAGCGCAGTCGGCCTGCCTCTGAGGCCAGGGGCCAGCCTGCCTCTGAGGCCAGGGGCCAGCCTGCCAGACAGATACACATCCGGACACACAACACCTGAGGAGGAGGAGGAGGAGGAGGAGGAGGAGGAGGAGGAGGAGGAGGAGGAGGAGGAGGAGGAGGAGGAGGAGGAGGAGGAGGAGGAGGAGGAGCAACACCTTTAAACACCTACACACAAAGCGTATAACACAACATTAAGATTCATGTGCTGGTGACTGGGGGGGCTGAAGGGAAAGCCAGCACACATGCCTTTGCAGCTTGACTGACGGATGAATGCATGGCAAAAACACTTAACTCTACATTTGATAATAATAACGTAAAATGTATGACTAACTTATTGCGGCCAAAATATGATAATATTTTGCTCAGTATGCAGACGTCTCAGTCCGGAACATGTCCTTTGTATCGTTACGCAGAATTTGAAACTGCCAATTAATTTTCCAGATATTTATATTTTCTACTGATGCTTTTATAATAGATCTATACAATATATCCCCCACCCCCCTCAGCATAGGAGACAGGTGTGCCATACCTGGATTCATTTTGTCCAAAAGCTGAAGTCCTTACAATGTTTTTGAATGACCCGTTTTGTCAGACAAACTGTCCAAAAGGTTTACGAAGAGATTAAGAAATGCTTTACTTTACGGCTGCATTAATTTCTGATTATTAACATATTTGATGGGAATGCCCCTTGGTAGGGCAACAATAAAAGCACAATTCTGAGACTTTTCTTTGTGTTAATCAGCATTTTTGGATTTGCATGCAATGGTTTACCGTTGCTTGATTCATAATGCACATTTCATACACAAGGCAACTCATAGTGCTTTACATAAGCATTTACACACAATACAAATCAAAAACCAAGATCTGAAAATCAAAATGAAGGCAAAGAACCTCGAAAGTCCGGTTCGGTTTCATTCCCATAGATATATATGCATCATTTGTATATTGTTGGAAACTGTTTTGCCTGTATACCTTGATTTATGGAAAAGTTACATTTTCTGACTTTCTAGTAGTAAACAATACAACAAAAACAATAAAGACTTCACTCCATAATCATCTTGGCCAGTGAAAACAAAAAGATGGTTTAGTTTAATCCAATACAGCCGCATTTAGAATGCACTTTATGGTTTAATGAACTTATTAATTGCTTTTGATAACAGCTAAATTAATTGTAATTTAATGCCATATTCCCTCTTATCAAAACCTAATTAATTTACAATACAAATCAGATAATTTTTAGGGATTTACATCTCCTGGTTCCATTAAAGGAACGGTATGCAGAGAGCTGGAACACACTGCTTACATTTCTAACAAAAATCAAATCGACTACTAGACGGCACTACAACCTGTCAGACACAGCTCAGGGAACAGAGTGGAAATGGGTCTTACCTTCAGTGCTGTGGGAGAGGAGAAGCTTGAGGAGTGCATAGTGTCTGTGTGGACTGACTGAAGGAGACCTTCAGTCTTATAGCAGCAGGCGGGGGGGCGGCTCACAGCTGGTTCCTCCCTCACCTCCCTCACCTCCATGCACTCCACAGTGATTCACACTCAATCTCATCTGCAGCCTCTATCAGATGATTTAACACGCAGTCTCTGATTATCTACTCTGTGTTCCTTACGTGTGTAACAGGATATTCATCAGTGGCACAAACATTATGTTCAATTCTAACTGCTGGAACCAGAGGTGGAAGATGTACTCAGAACTTTTACTTGAGTAAAAGTAGAAACACCGCAGTGTATGAATACTGTTACAAGTATTCCTGTAGTCAACATTTGATTCAAGTAAGAGCTCAAATGAATAGGATCAAAACCCACTTAAGTACCAGCAGTAATAATTATGTGTCGGCATTCCAGAATTATATAAATGATATCACTGGATTATAAATAGGTATAATCTACTTTAAACGTTTTACACTGCAGAGTATCTTCATCCATAATATTGCTTCATATTTAGTTTATGTCGTCTTAATAATGTAAACCTGCAAAGAAAACTAGTGACTAATGTTGTCAAATAAAAGTATGAGGACTAAAAGTACAATATTTGCATGAAAGTTTAAATAGCATACCATGGAAACAAGTAAGTACATTTACTTTAGTTATTGTACTTTAAGAGGACATCTTATTCTTATTCTCAGGTTCATATCAGTATGTAGTGTCTCCATGCTTTAATGTCCAAAAAGCTCTTTATTTTTCTCATACTGTGCTGCAGCACCTCTTTTCACCCTCTGTCTGAAACCAGAGCCCAATCTGCTCTGATTGGTTAGCTGGCTGGCGCTTTTGTGATTGGTCAACCGCTTAGAGATTTCATCCTGCCCCTTAGCCTATAACGTACAATGTGTTGTAGCACTAGCAAACAGTGTTACATAGTGATTTCACTATGTTATGAAAGTAAACAAAGGCTTTTGTTAGGAGTGGGGGGGGGGGGGGATCTCCCTTTGGAGACCATTAACATGTTTTAAAACCTATAAAACACTCTGCAGAAAAGGGTAAACCCCAAAAAGCGTTTTGGGCCTCTCTCAACAAATAATGCTTTTAAGCTCCATCCAGCAATGAATCTTAATTTTGAGACTGTTTCGTGCTTCATTTGGAGGCTTCTTTTGAATATGTGGCCCTTCAGCTGAAATGCTCCTCTCGAGCTCTGTTCCTAAATATCTATAGACCACCCAAATACTGTGCAAGCTTTTTTGATGACTTTACTGAACTGCTGTCTATAGTGTGTATTGACTTTGACCGTCTAATCATTGTTGGTGATTTTAACATCCATGTTGACAACCCCCAGGACAGAGGGGCTAAAGAACTGTTGTGTGTTCTTGATAACTATGGACTGACTCAGCATGTGACGGAGCCCACGCACAATAAGGGGCACACTCTGGACTTAATTATCTCAAAGGGTCTGAATATCTCTAAGGTCGTGTTGACTGATGTTGCACTCTCTGATCATTCCTGTGTTTTCTTTGAGAGCTCTATTTCTGTTCACAAACATTTTCAAAAAGAGGTAACCACAAAACTGTATTCATCAGAAAACACAAAGGAAATGTTCACTCTTACACGCTTGCCCTCTCTAACTTCTGGTAGATCATTTTATTTAAAAAAAAAAAAATGTTATAGATGGCATTGCTCCCACTAAGGTGAAGGAAGCGCCCGGAAGAAAATATCTCCATGAAGAAAGGCCATGACCGTGAGAACAGAAAAAAGAGTGTCGAAAAGCTGAACGCAGGTGGCAAAAAACAAATCTCCAGGTTCATTTTGACATCTATAAAGAGATTAATTGCCAAAAACAACGCACGTGCCTTGTTTGTTACCGTCGACAGACTAACAAACCCCCGAGTGTCAGTAGCCTCTGAACTTCTATCCACCAGGGCCTGCAATGAATTTGCCTCCTTCTTCACTGCAAAATTCAGAAAATCAGACAAGCAGACAAGCAGTGGTGTCCCTGTGTCCACTTAAAATCAATTCAAACACCATCACACAATTCCATCTGATTAACGTTAAAGACTTGGAGGATATTATGCAACATCTGAAATCCTCCTCCTGCTCTAATATTATTCCAACAGGCTTTTTAAAAAAAAAATGTCATTGCATGGCCTCAGATCTACTTCATAAACACGTCCATTCATTCAGGTGTTTTTCCACAGGCCCTAAAAACTGAGTCATTTCTTAGGATTTGAATAACAGTTTTGATGTGTTGCAGTCAGGCTTTCGACCACACCACAGCTCTGAGACTGCTCTTGGTCTTCACTGACATCCACTTAAACACAGACAGTGGCAGACAGACAGACAGTGGCAGAACTTCAGTGTTAGTATTATTAGATCTTAGTGCTGAATTTGACACTGTTGACCACAACACATTACTAGACCGACTAGTCAGACCTTTGGCAACAGTTCTAAATTGGTTTGAATCCTAATTTAAGGACAGGAAAAAATGTGTGTCTATCGGTAACTAAACATCAGAGTTGACACATATGACATGTGGGGTTCCTCAAGGCTCCATCCTGGAGCCTCTTGTCTTTAACATCTACATGCTACCACTGGCTCAGATCATGAAAAACAACTAAATCAGTTACCATAGCTATGCAGATGACACACATTTACATAACCATTTCACCACCAATTCAAGGTCCAAGGTTCTTCATTTGTCATACGAATATATCTACAGAGTAGTTATGCGGATGAAATTCTTAGGTCACAGGCTTCTCCAACAGTGCAACACAATAACACAGATAAACTATATATATATATATAAATATAGTGCAAGTAATAGTAAATAGTAAATAAAAAAATAAAAATTGTTTAAAAAAGTGAAATAGTGCAATAAGAGTCTATATGCAAGTTATTGGAATGATATATTAGATAAATAGTAGGGCTGTCAAACGATTACAATTTTTAATCAGATTAATCACAGCTTAAAAATTAATCAATCAGGATTAATCACCATTCGAACTATGTCCAAAATATGACATTTATTTATGTATATTGTTGTGGGAATGGTACATACAGTATGTATGTATTATTATAAAAAATGTCTGTGTGTCAAAATGAAAGACAGCCCACACACACCTATCAATCATCAAACCGTGGGGTCTTAATTCATTACGTGTTGATTTCTATCAATGGGGGAGTACTTCAGGAAAGTCGACGGGGGGGGCGGGGGGGGGGCTAGTGGAGTACTTCATGACCACAGAGTAGGCTTGTTTGAGACGCGTTGCGGCTCGCCTCGAAAGTAGACGAGAATAGCCGATCGCAGCCGGGGCAGGTCTCAAAAAGCTCGCCTGAAGTCGGACAGCTCGGAGTCGGCTTCGTCTTCTTCTTGTCTCAAACAAGCACGTGTGAACGTTGTGATCAGCTGTTTTAGTGCAGTTCTCCAGTGAAGGGGGGGCAGTCTCCCTCCGCAGCTGGTTGGCGTAGTTTTGGCACAATTCCGTTGTACAGACCGACGTTAACAGCAGCCCTGTCTGTGCACGTGCAAGTGACGGTACGCATTTCAGATTACTCACATAAACTGAGTACCAGTTATGTGCACCCCTGTACGACAGCAAAAGTATTCTCCGTTGGGACTTCCTGCAACAACACCACGCCGTTATCTTGATTCTGATTGGCCAGAAGACATTATCAAAGATGTTCTATTGAGAAGACGATCACTACGTAACAAAAGTTTTCAAAAACCGTTTCTGGTCTTCGGTATTTCCAGACAAGTGGCTACTGAAATCAATCTTACTAATTGCTGTCTGTGCAATTTACTCCGCGCAAGTTGGCGGACTTTATTTTGCTTGCTTTAACATCATGTTTCATGGTGGGGCTAAGCCATTTCTTGGTATGGGTGTAGCCTACCCCAGCCATACCCTGGCGCTGCCACTGGTGGGATGTATGGGGCGGGCCATTCTGCACATGCGTTAAATGCGTTAAATATTTTAACGCAATTAATTAAAAAATGAATTACCGCCGTTAACGCGATAATTTTGACAGAATTAATAAATAGATAAATAATTGCTAAGTAGCAGATGAATGTTATGGATGTTGTTTCAACAGTTCAGGTGTTTAATAGTCTTATTGCCTGTGGTATGAAACTGTCTCTGAATCTGGTGGTTTTAGTCCGGATGCTGCGGTAGCGCCTGCCAGACGGGAGCAGACTGAACAGTTTGTGGCTGGGGTGATGGGGGTCTTTTATAATCCTGAGGGATTCCTTCCTGAGTCGCTGGGAGTAAAGGTCCTCCACGGATGGCAGCTCCGTCCTGGTGATGTTCTCTGCAGTTTTCACCACCCTCTGTAAAGACTTACGATTAAGGGCGGTGCACCTGCTGTACCAGGCCATGATGCAGCCAGTCAGGATACTCTCTATGGTGCACCTGTAGAAGTTGCAGAGTATCCTGGAATCCATTTTGAACCTCCTCAGCCTGCGGAGGAAGAAGAGCCGCTGTCGAGCTTTCTTGGTGATGGTGGTGGTGTGAAGAGTCCATGTCAGGTCCTCAGTGATGTGGACACCGAGGAACCTGAAGCTGCTGACTCTCTCCACCGTAGTTCCATTGATGGCGATGGGGGCGTGTCCCTCTCTCTGCTGCTTCCTGTAATCCACAATCAGCTCCTTTGCTTTGCTGACGTTGAGATGGAGGTTGTTATCCTGGCACCAAGATGTCAGGTTTTCGACCTCTCTGTACGCCGTCTCGTCGCCGTCTGTGATCTGGCCGATGAGGGTCGTGTCGTCAGCAAGCTTCACGATGGTGTTGGAGCTGTGTGTGGCCATGTGGCCACAGCCTTGAGGGGCTCCGGTGTTGAGGATCAGGGTGGAGGATGTGATGTTTCCCACCCGCACTGCCTGGGGTCTGCCCGTCAGGATGTTCAGGATCCAGTCACAGAGGGCGCTGTTGAGCCCGAGGTCTCTGACCAGCTTGGAGGGCACAATGGTATTGAATGCTGAACTGTAATCAATGAACATCATTCTCACATATGTGTTCCTCTGGTCCAGGTGTGAGAGGGCAGTGTGGATGGTGTGGGCTATGGCGTCATCTGTGGACCTGTTAGCTCTGTAGGAAAACTGCAGGGGGTCCAGAGAGTCAGGGAGGGAGGAGGTGATGAAGGTTTTGACTAACCGCTCAAAGAACTCCATTATGATGGAGGTGAGTGCTACTGAGTGGTAGTCGTTGAGGCTGGTGATTTTTGTCTTTTTGGGGACAGGAACGATGGTGGAGTGTTTTAAACATTAGGGGACCACAGACTGCAGCAGGGACCTGCCAGCTGAACTGCACAATACCTGAGAACATGGCCAGGGATGCCATCAGGTCCAGGAGCCTTGTGTTGGTTAACCCTTTTAAAGGATTTACACACATCTGCCCTGTTTAAAACAAAAGGGCAGGGCTCCTGGTCCTTCTGTGCCACTACAGCAGGGGTGGGGAACCTCCGGCCCCACGCAAAAAAGAAAAAAATTAAAGAAATCTAGACCGCAAAAAAAGGAAAAACGCAAGTGCCTGTGTTTCCTGGCCAAGGTCAGGGTCCTTGAAGACAACACGAGCCTAACGTGTCATCACGTGGTATATGTCTCGTCTGACAGGGGTGTAGCGGTGTAGTGCTGGCGGAGAGCACCAGAACACCGCTCCGGCACTTCCAAAAATGGCAGTAGCCTACCCATAAGGAGCCGTACACATGCCGCAGTTTTTGCGTGTATGTGTCTTTAGTTGATAGCAGTGGCGGCACCAGAGATTTTCTCTAGGGCGTGCTGTGGGGTAGCTTGACGTTTCATAGAGGGTGCTCAAACATTAAGCGTTTCCCATTAATGCACCAGCGCTACAGTTGAATTTTCTACTGCAACACTCCCCACACGCACACAGTGTACCCGCGACTGTTACAATGAAGGCTCGATAATCAGCTTGCCGCATATAGGTGTAAGCAGGGGTAAAGTGCTATTTTTACAAGTGGGTGGTGGACCTCACCTCCTCTAGTGGGGTCCGGGGGCATATTTTTTTAAATATTGAAGTTAAAAGCATCAATCTGGTGCACTTTGAGAGCAACATTAAGAGATCTATGGATACATCTCTCAACAACACCCATATGAAACAGAACTGTACAGATTTTCTATTTCTTTAGAGATATTTTACAAATCACTCCCCTTTTAAAACAAACCGTTTGAGACCCACTGAGATAACTAGACTAAAGTTAACTATCTAAACACTGAGAGTCCTTTACTTCACCTGAGGTTATCTGAGACTCTCAGTCTGACAGGAGATAGTTCTCCCTCCACCTTGTTGTTGAAAAAGCTCCTTATATCCGTTAGCTTGGCTAGCTAGCACCCAGATGCTAACCACAACGATCTCCGGTAGATACCCACCGCGCACGCACACAAAATGGCTCGTGCCTGCCACACACACACACACACACACACACACACACACACACACACACACACACACACACACACACACACACGCACACGCACACGCACACGCACACACACACACACACACACACACACACACACACACACACACACACACACACACACACACACTCACACTCACACACACACACACACACACACACACTCACACACAGACACACACACACACACACACACACACACACACACACACACACACACACACACACACACACACACACACACACACACACACACACACACACACACACACACACACACACACACACACAGCTTGAATTAAACACAGAGACCCAGAAGTTAGCTACTTGTATTCACGAGTCTATGCTATAGTCTATGGACGTTTAAGGACTAAAAAACGATCACTTTTTCACTTTGCTGTTAGCAAATAATGTGGCGCTCTAGCTAACAGGTAGTCACTCAAGTGTCACAAAGTAATTTAGCCTATGGGTAGGTCAAAAATTGAATGGGTGCTGGCCATTGGCCTAATCATATCACCTGTGTTGGCTTTATGTTTTTGGTCAAAAATGTGTTTGTTTCACATTTGCATTGATGTAATCAATATTTTTTCTAATTTAATTTAATAAAACTAATAATTTTCTAAAAAAAAACACATATTTCTTGGGGGTGCTTTGGCAATCATGGGGGGTGCTTCAGCACCCCCTAGCTCCCCCCTGGCGCCGCCCCTGCCCAGTGGCAATCTGTTCATCTGTCATACTGATCATACAGTCAATAACTTTGTTGTTATTAGCATCTGGTTAGCTAGCTATGCTAACGAATATAAGAAGCTTTTTCTCTAACCAGTGAGGTAAAGGCACATATTTATATGATCATTATAGTTATTATAAAAAAATAAGATAAAAGTAAACGGGTATAAAATACTATATGACAGTAAAATAAAGTTGTTATTAATAAACAAGAATACAATTTGAAATGAGTGATTTGTAAAATGTCCATAAAGAAAAAGAAATCTGCTTACAGTTGTGTTTCATATGGGTGTTGAGAGATGTATCCATAGATCTCTTAATGTTGCTCTCAAAGTGCACCAGATTGATGCTTTTAACTTAACATTTAAAAAAAAAAAATCAGCCTTTGAAGTCAGATTCCACCTTGTCTTTATACTGTCTCTTTGCACACAATTCAAACCCTGAGTAAGTGCATTGAACAAATCAATGACTGGATGTGTCAGAACCTTCTCCAATTAACCAAAGATAAAAGTAAGGTAATGGATTTTGGAGCCAAGGCAGAACGTATAAAAGTTAGCGCTGAGCTTCAGTCTGCAATGTTCATAACAACAGATAAAGCCAGAAATCTAGGTGTAGTCATGGACTCTGACCTGAGTTTCAACAGTCACATTAAAACAGTTACTAAATCAGCCTACTATCACCTAAAGAACATATCTAGGATTGAAAGACTAATGTCACAGCAGGATTTGGAAAAACTTGTCCATGCTTTTATCTTCAGTAGACTGGACTACTGCAATGGTGTCTTTACAGGTCTCACTAAAAAATATATTAGAAAGCTGCAGCTGATTCAGAACGCCGCTGCTCGAGTCCTCACTCACAGTTGTCATTTCAGGTGACTCGACGCAGCCCTCCTCCACCCCTTCCACCTCCCGTTCCTCCAAATCCAAGGTCAAGCTAAACCACTCTAAACCAGCCACCAGCTAACCTAGCTAAACCCCCTCTAAACCAGCCAACAACTAACCTAGCTAAACCCCCTCTAAACAAGCCAACAGCTAGCTAAACCCCCTCTAAACAAGCCAACAGCTAGCTAAACCCCCTCTAAACAAGCCAACAGCTAACTAAACCCCCTCTAAACAAGCCAACAGCTAGCTAAACCCCCTCTAAACAAGCCAACAGCTAACTAAACCCCCTCTAAACAAGCCAACAGCTAACTAAACCCCCTCTAAACAAGCCAACAGCTAGCTAAACCCCCTCTAAACAAGCCAACAGCTAACTAAACCCCCTCTAAACAAGCCAACCTAGCTAAACGCCCTCTAAACAAGCCAACCTAGCTAAACCCCCTCTAAACAAGCCAACCTAGCTAAACCCCCTCTAAACAAGCCAACCTAGCTAAACCCCCTCTAAACAAGCCAACCTTTCTAATTGGTCTAAGCTGGCTTTTTCAGCAGGGTTCTGTCACCAGAGTCAGAACTAAACATGGAGAAGCAGGGTTCAGTTATTATGCTTCAAATATCTGGAACAAACTCCCAGAATCCTGCAGGTCTCAGCAACTCTTAATACTTACGACTTTACTTTTTGCCGATGCTTTTAATTAAACTATTCATATCTTACACTGCACTGTAATTTGTATTCATGTATGTTTTATATTAGCTTGTTTAAGGTTTATTAAGGTCCGGAGACTGGCTAGGCCCATTCATCACCTAAATGTGCTTCTTCTTTAGCAGCTCCTGTGTTGCCTTGGCCATATGTTCAGGGTCATTGTCCTGCTGGAAGACCCATCCATGACCCATCTTCAGTGTCCTGGCTAAGGGAAGGAGGCTATCGGCCAAGATTTTACAGTGCATGGCCCCTTCCATCCTCTCCTCGATGCAGTGAAGTCGTCCTGTCCCCTTAGCAGAGAAACACCCCCAAAGCATAATGTTTCCACCTCCATGCTTGACGATGGGGATGGTGTTCTTGGAGCTATAGTCAGCATCTCTCTTCCTCCAAACACAGCGTCTCGAGTTGATGCCAATGATCAACATTTCGGTCTCATCTGACCACATCCTATTCTCTGAATCACTCAGATGTTCATTGTCAAACTTCAGACGGGCCTTTCATGTTCTTCTTGAGCAGGGGGACATTGTGGCGCTGCAGGATTTGATCCATCATGGCGTCGTGTGCTACCAATAATTTTCTTGGTGACTGTGTTCCCAGCTGTCTTGAGATCATTAACAAGTTGTGTAGTTATTTGCTGATCCCTCCCCTTTCTCATGATCATCAATACCCCACGGGGCCAGATGTTGTGTGGGGCCCCTGACCGAGGGCGATTGATGCTCATTTTGTGTTACTTCCATTTAGAAACATACACATTATTCTTCTGAATAATCGCATCAAGCTGCTTTCTGATGGTCTTGTAGCCAATCCCAGCCTGGTGCAGGTCTACAGTCTTGTCCCTGAGGTTCTTATGGTGCATTTCCACTGCAGCGGGTAGTCCCGTTTAAGCGTCCTTAATCGTCCTCAAGCGGCCAGGCCAGTTTTTGGTGGCCTTTCCATATAGCATAGCACCGGCTTTTTTCTTCCCTATTTTTCCGGCCCCATAAAATCGTGCTTCTATCAGGCCAGGGCTGAACTAGTGACGTCAACACTCTCGACTGCTGATTGGTCAGAGAGAATCGTCACAAGATCGCGCACGAGATCATCCCTAGCGTCGCATATATATCTAGAAGCAAGCTTGCAGCATTTTTATACAGAGCATTTTTGTAAACGGAGGAGCTACAAAAATGGCAACGTCAAAGAAAAGCACACCGTGGTCGACCGAGGAGGTGACGACGTTCCTACATCTCATTGGGGATGATAATATCCAGCGGGAGCTCGACGGAACAACAAAGCCAATTGCCCCTCTACCGCTACCCCAGGTCCTAAACTGTAATGAAAATGCGCCACGGCCTCGGACGGCCAGCGAGGCAGCCCGAGGCCTGAGCGAGGACGCTCAAACGGGGCTACCCCGCTGCAGTGGAAATGTGCCATAAGAGAGCTCTTTAGTCTGGCCCCTGGTGGAGAGGTTGGAATCTGATTGATTGATTCTGTGGACAGGTGTCTGTTATTCAGGTAACAAGTTGATATTTTTAAGGAAGATTACTTATTTAACCGGTCTGTGGGAGCCAGAATCCTTGTTTGTTGCAAGGGGATCTAATACTTATTTCCCAATTTATCTTTTATATAATGTCAATTTCTTGATTTTCTTTTTGATATTCTTTCTCTCATTGTTTATATAAACCTACCATTACAATGATAGACTGTTCATTTATTTGTAAGTGGGCAAACTTACATAATCTGCAGGGGATCAAATACTTATTTCCTCCACTGTATATAAATAAACTTGCCTTGAAGTTATACTGTAAGTACTTCAATTATTTTGTTCACTTCATTTCTATCAATGAGTTGAAATGTTTGGTCCTATCCATTCTGAATAGGATACAAGTGAAGTGTGTATGGTGGCCATGAGAGCGTGACACAAACATGCAAATAGACAAAACAAAGAAACAAATGTGTCCAAACTTCCATTCTCTGCCGGGCCACTACACTCTGGCCGGTGTGTTGATCAGTAAGCGCGGTGTCGAGGGTTAGGGTTTGAATTTGAATTAATAGGCTAGCAATCAGACTGCGGCTAATGCTAGGCCAACAGCAGCTACATCTGAATTCATAAGTCAAAAACATCAACAGCTAAGTTAAGCCCATATTAGGGATGTTATTGTGAGTATTTATTTTTTGAATCACATTTTCCGTGTTATACTTTGTTACTGTGTCATAAAAACAGTATTGATGCAGTTATGGCAGAAATACAACATATTTCATATTGTTGCAAACTGGAGATCCACCATCATGGGCGAGAAGTTCTTCAAATGCAATGTAAAGCTCCAAAACAGCTACCAAATGCAACACACTCTCACTCCCTAAGCGTCCAGGAGCGACGTTTGGTCAGTGTCCGTGGCGTCCAATTGTGACGCTCCTAGGCTCCTTCAGCGTCATAAAGGGACGCAAATAGCTTTCAACTGATTGCAATGTATTCCCATCTGCGTCGGGATTTGACGCTCATGGAAGCACGGCATTCGTTTGAGTCGGCTGCCCTTAAAGGCAATGTGAGCGTCCATTCCCATTGGATAACGGAGAATTGTACACCCGGATGTAAGTATTCCTCTTACTGTCGATTGATTTTACAGTGATATCTGCACTACTGATGAGATAGCGGAAGGAGGAACCTATTGCGGTGAGCACGTTGTAACTTCCGGTTGTTGTTGTCATCTCCGGGTATCCCGTGTGCCTGTTCTGTTGCTGATGGCTTATTAACTTAAACTTAATCGATCGTTTTAAAACTCTTGATCACGGCAACTGCCTGACGTTGTAATCACACGTTACTACAGCTTAAGCACTCACAACTCTCCTTCTCTTAGCGACTGTAACTGTAACTCCACAGTTGCCTACACTCTTTTCGGGTTTGCTAACGGTAGCTACTTTAGCTTGATAGCTAGCCATGGCTCTTTCCCCACCCTCTGGTGCTATTTCCTGTTCTTCCTGTCTCATGTTTGGTTACTTCCCGGTCTCCTTTACTGGTAAGGATACATGTGTTAAATGTAGTATAGTTGTTAGGTTGGAGGCGGGAATCATAGCCATAGAAGCCCGGCTCCGCATCTTAGAAAGTAACTCAGCTAAAGTAAAGCCCATGTTAGCATGTGCGGACCGGTGTTGTGCCGTAGATTGAAGCCTTGCCGTAGATTGAAGCCCTGTTCGCGGGGACGCGCAAACGTGACGTCATCGCCTGTATTGAGCGTTCGTCTAGTTTAATAAGCTTTTCTCTCTCTTTTGAATGATATATTTCCCATCAGATTAAACAGAAAACGGCTGAATAAATAATGTGCATACAATTGCGAGGAGGCTCGTTTTAAGGACACTTTTCAGATAGTCACAATCTTCGTATTGGAACAAACTTCCGTTTTTGAGTGCAGTCCCATTCTGTTATATTCCTCCTTCCTACAGAACAGACTATGACAGGACAATATGTGATTTGTCAGTATAGTCCTATTTCTTAAAACCTTCTCTGTTGTTTAAGTGTCTGATAACCACGAATAGTAAGCAATTATATGACAGTAATGATATAACATATGTCAGACACTGTGTTATTTTCAAGCAAACCTAAAAGATAAGCATGTTCAAACTGGCTTCACTCACTTTAATTGCTCCTTTGAATGTCATTTTCCTCTGTGGTTTCCTACTCAACACATGTTTGTATTGTAATGCCACTCATATTTTATTTTGTATTGTATTTTAAGGTGACATTGAAAGCTTTGAAAGGTGCCCTAAAATAAAGTGTATTATTGATCTTATATCTGTGCCTATATGCTATATCACACTATTAATGTTCCTTATTTTAGAGCTGCACTCTTCTCTATAACTTGTTCAGCAGAGCAGGTATTTTTCCTGCCAGATATGGCACCCCCCCCCCCTACAACTTTCTCCAGGACAGTCACAACTTCACCAAAATCACACTGGTGATTGCTGTTCCCCTCTAGTTTGTGCTTACAAAAGCATTTCACTCTGGGCCCAGAAAGTCAAAAACTAAAGAGGGGCTTCCATATCCGGCAGTGCAGTTGCTAGAGCTGCCGGATTTTGAAGCGCCCACTGTAATTTTGGCCAGGAAAGTCACAATGTCACCAAAATCACATTGGTGCTTGCTGTTCCCCTCTAGTTTATGCTCACCAAAGCATTTTACTCTGGGCCTTGCAGGTAAAAAACTAAAGAGGGGCTTCAAAATCCGGCAGATCAGGTGTTGGTGCTGTCGGATTTGGAACCCCCCCTATATCTTTCTCCAGGATAGTCACAACTTCACCAAAATCACACTGATGCTTGCTGTTCCCCTCTAGTTTGTGCTCACCAAAGCATTTCACTCTGGGCCCAGCAGGTACAAAAATAAAGAGGGGCTTCCATATCCGGCAGTGCAGTTGCTAGAGCTGCCGGATTTTGAAGCGCCCCCTGTAATTTTGGCCAGGATAGTCACAATGTCACCAAATCACACTGGTGCTTGCTGTTCCCCTCTAGTTTGTGCTCACCAAAGCATTTTACTCTGCGCCCAGCGGGTACAAAAATAAAGAGGGGCTTCCAAATCCGGCAGCACCAACACCTGATCTGCCGTATTTTGAAGCCCCTCTTTTGAAGCCCCTTTTTAGTTTTTGGTGAAGTTGTGACTATCCTGGACAAAGATATACGGGGGGTTCCAAATCCGGCAGGAGAAATACCTGCTCTGAACATGTTATGTAGAACAGTGCAGATCTTCCCTATTGACACCAGGATTAACCTAGTCTAAAATAAGGAACATTAATAGTGTGATAGAAAATGAAATGTAATGTAATAGAGGCACAGATATAAGATCAATAATACCTTTTATTTTAGGGCACCTTTCAAAGCATTCAATGTCACTTTAAAATACAATTTAAAAAAAATAGTTGCATTACAATACAAACATGTGTTGAGTAGGAATATATAAAAATGATATTCAAAGGAGCAATTCAAGTGAGTGAAGCCAGTTTGAACACATTATCTTTTAGGCTTGATTGAAAATAACACAGTGTCTGACATGATCATGTGATATCATTACTGTTATATCATTGCTTACTATTCGTGGTTATCAGACACTTAAACAACAGAGAAGGTTTTAAGAAATTGGACTATTGACAAATCACATATTATCCTGTCATTGTCTGTTCTGTAGGAAGGAGGAATATAACAGAGTCGGACGATACACTCAAAAACGTAAGTTTATTCCAATACGAAGATTGTGACAGATCTGAAAAACGTGTCCTTAAAACGAGCCTCCTCGCAATTGTATGCACATTATTTATTCAGCCGTTTGCTGTTTAATCTGATATATCATTCAAAAGAGAGATAAAAGCTTTGAAAAGGGTGAAAAAAGCTTAGAAAACGGCGAACGCTCAAAACAGGCGATGACGTCACCTTTGCGCGTCCCCGCGAACAGGGCTTCAATCCACGGCAAGGCTTCAACCTACGGCATAACACCGGCAAAAGGTAGCTCCTCTTAGCCGTCCCCCGGCAACTCCCGAGCAGCAGGGAGACTGGGTGACTGTTCAGAAGGGGCATAACGCGAAACCCGCAGGTCCCCACCAACCCGTTCACGTATCTAACAGATATTCCCCACTCAGCGAGACACCCGCTGAGAAGCCAACTCTGGTTATTGGTAGCTCTATTATGAGACACGTGAATTTAGAGACCGAAGCCTCCACAGTCACATGCATTCCAGGGGCCAGAGCGGGCGACGTTGAGGCGCATCTTAAACTGCTGGCTACAAATAAACATAAATACGGTAGGATTGTTATTCACGTCGGTGGTAATGATGTTCGTTTACGCCAATCAGAATGCACCAAACTTAATGTGGAGTCGGTGTGTAGTTATGCTAAAACAATGTCGGACACCGTAATCTTCTCTGGTCCCCTCCCCAATCTGATCAATGATGACATGTATAGCCGCATATCATCATTTCAGCGCTGGTTGTCTTGGTGGTGCCCAGCAAACAATGTGGGCTTCGTAAATAATTGGACAGCCTTCTGGGGAAAACCTGGTCTGATTAAGAGAGACGGCATTCATCCTACTTTGGAAGGTGCAGATCTCATTTCGGCAAACATTTCAGGGCTTTGTGGACTTAATCCATGACAAACTGGAGTTGAGACCAGGAGGCGGAGTCACAGTCTTACACGCTAATCTGCGCTCTCTCCTAGGCAGTCATCCATAGGAATCCCGAACCCAATAAAATACCCAATATTAGCGGTGTGTGTGTCTGCCCAAGGACAATTTAAGGTAAAACCTAATAGAGGTGTCATACATAATAACCTAATAAAAGTAAATGTAACAACTACTACAGTGCAGCAAAACAGGAAGATTAAATGTGGTCTCTTAAACATAAGATCTTTAGCATCTAAAGCAATATTGGTAAATGATTTAATATCAGATTATAATATTGATATATGCTGTCTCACTGAAACTTGGTTGAGACATGAAGAATATGTCAGCATAAATGAGGCCACTCCACCCAGACCCCGCCATATCAACACTCATATTGCTCGAGGCACGGGCCGAGGAGGTGGAGTTGCAGCAATCTTTGACTCAAGTTTACTTATCAATACTAAACCAAAATTAGATTATACCTCCTTTGAAAGCCTCGTTTTTAGTCTTACGCATCCGACCTGGAAAACTTTGCAGCCAATCTTATTTGTTACAGTGTATCGTGCACCAGGTCCTTATTCAGAATTCTTATCAGAATTCTCTGAGTTTTTATCAACTTTGGTTCTTAAAACAGACAAAGTAATTATTGTAGGTGACTTTAATATTCATGTCGACGATGATAAAAATAGCCTTACTGTTGCATTTAACTCTATATTAGATTCTGTTGGTTTCTGTCAGAGTGTAAATAAACCAACCCACTGCTATAATCACACTCTCGACCTTGTTCTGACTTATGGTATTGAAATTGAGCAACTATTAGTCGAACCGCATAATCCTGCTTTATCCGACCATTTCTTAGTAACTTTTTTAGTACTATTACGAGACTACAAAGCATTAGTCAAAAGCTATCTGTTAGTGCTATAGCCACATTTAAGGAAGAGATTCCACCAATACTTAACTCGATGGCATATCTGCATGTAGGGGAGGAGACTTATACAAAATGTACACTACCCCAAATTGATCATGTTGTTGATAGTGCTATAGATGCGCTGCGAATAAAATTAGACTCTGTTGCTCCTTTGAAAAAGAAGAAAATAAAACAACATAGATTAGCTCCATGGCATAATGCCGAAACCCGCAAAATAAAGCAAAAGTCTAGACAACTTGAAAGGATATGGCGTTCCACTAAACTTGAAGAATCTCGTTTAATTTGGCATATTACTCTCAATGAATATAAGAAAGCACTGCGTAAAGGGAGAGCAGCCTACTACTCTTCATTAATAGATGAGAATAAGAATAATGCAAGATTTCTTTTCAGCACTGTAGCCAGGCTGACAGAGAGCCACAGCTCCATTGAGCCTTCTATTCCCATAGCACTCAGTAGTAATGATTTTATGTGCTTTTTTAACGATAAAATTGTTACTCTTAGAAACAAAATTAATGACCTCTTGCCTTTGACCAGTATAGTGTTATCAACAGCTCCCGGAAACGTAAGTTCTAATATTACACTAGATATTAAACTAGAATGCTTTTCAGCCATTAACCTTGAACAATTACATTCAATGATTCTCTCTTCTAAACCATCAACGTGCATGTTAGACCCAATTCCAACTAAGCTGTTGAAGGAAGTTTTTCCATTAATTAGCACTTCTTTATTAAATATTATGAATATGTCTTTATTATCAGGCTATGTTCCACAATCATTCAAAGTAGCAGTGATAAAACCGCTTCTTAAAAAGCACAACCTCGATTCAGAGGTTTTAGCCAACTATAGACCTATTTCTAATCTTCCGTTCCTCTCAAAAATTCTTGAGAAAGCGGTCGCAAAACAGTTGTGTGATTACTTAAAAAACAATGATTTATTTGAAGATTTTCAGTCTGGCTTTAGAACACATCATAGCACAGAGACAGCTCTGGTTAAAGTCACAAATGATATTCTAATAGCCTCAGACAAGGGACTTGTCTCTATTCTTGTTTTGCTCGATCTCAGTGCTGCATTTGATACTATCGACCATGATATCCTATTGCAAAGACTAGAGCACTTAGTTGGCATACAGGGAACTGCTTTAGGCTGGTTTAGGTCCTATCTATCTGAACGCTCTCAGTTTGTACGTGTTAACGATGAATCTTCCACGCAAACCAAAGTTAGCCATGGAGTGCCACAGGGCTCAGTGCTCGGACCTATTTTGTTCACATTATATATGCTTCCGTTAGGCAATATTATAAGGAATCATTCTGTAAACTTTCATTGTTATGCGGATGATACTCAACTATATTTATCAATCAAGCCTGATGAAATTAATCATCTAAATAAAATTCAAGACTGACTTAAAAACGTGGATGACCTTAAACTTTTTGATGTTAAACACGACCAAAACTGAAGTTATTGTACTTGGCCCGAAGAATCTACGAAACAAATTATCTAAAGATATACTAACTATGGATGGCATTAATTTGGCCTCCAGTGAGACTATAAGGAATCTTGGTGTTATATTTGATCAGGATTTATCCTTTAACGCCCACATAAAATCAATTTCAAGGACCGCCTACTTCCATCTACGTAACATTGCAAAAAATCTGGCATATCTTGCCTCAAAATGATGCAGAGAAACTAGTCCATGCATTTGTTACTTCTAGGCTGGATTATTGTAACTCTTTATTATCAGGGAGTACCAAGAAGTCAGTCAAGTCGCTTCAGCTGATTCAAAATGCTGCGGCTCGTGTACTAACCAGAGTTAGGAAAAGGGACCACATTACTCCTGTTCTGGCTGCCTTACACTGGCTCCCTATAGAACACAGGATAGAATTTAAAATTCTTCTTCTCGCCTACAAAGCCCTTAATGGGCAGGCGCCATCTTACCTTAAAGAACTCATTATACCTTACTGTCCTACTAGGGCATTGCGTTCCAAGAATGCAGGGTTGTTGGTTGTTCCTAGAATCTCTAAAAGTACAATGGGAGCCAGAGCCTTTTCTTATCAAGCTCCACATTTGTGGAATCAGCTTCCAGTTTGTGTTCGGGCGGCAGACACCCTATCCGTTTTTAAGAGTGCGCTTAAGACCTTCCTTTTTGATAAAGCTTATAGTTAGGGCTGATTAGATTCAGCCCCTAGTTTTGCTGATATAGGCTTAGTTTGTCGGGGGACATCTTACTTCTTCCTTCTCTCTGTCTATACCTGTGTACTCTCATGTTCCGATTAACCCAGCTTCCCCAAATGTCTTTCTTTTTGGTGTCTATATACGCTGGGATCCGGAGTCATGGATGATCCTGCGGTCCTGTGTCCTGGATCGCGAGCGCTGGATCTTGAGTCGTGGCTGTGGTCCTGGATGGATATCCTCGTGGATTCATCTTCCTATTATACACACATGCATTTCCAAACATTTGGACTACCTATGTTGCAAATGTATTATCTTTTCAATTTACACACGGCATCTATTGCACGTCTGTCCGTCCTGGGAGAGGGATCCCTCCTCTGTTGCTCTCCCTGAGGTTTCTCCCATTTTCCCCTTTAAACTGGGTTTTCTTTGGAAGTTTTTCCTTGTACGATGTGAGGGTCTAAGGACAGAGGGTGTCGTATTGTCATACTGATATTCTGTACACACTGTGAAGACCACTGAGACAAATGTAACATTTGTGATATTGGGCTATATAAATAAACATTGATTGATTGATTGACTACTCATCGACTAAAAAACACCACATTATCCTTGTTAATTACACAACATTGATTGGTTTAAATTGTGTGCAATGCTTTTGTATTTTTCCCCTTCGATTCGGAGAAACAAATATTTTTTCTGAGTAAAGGATGGCAGAAGACACTACACTACCCAGAATCCCCAGCTATCGTTTGGACTACACCATGTGCTCTGTTTGACAAACCCCGTGATAGTCCTCAAGTTCTGTGATTGGAGAGTGTGCTCCGAGGGTTAAGCCGATTCTCGAAATGGGATGGAACCACGGCAGACTGTCCAAAACTGGATTTGAACGGGTCCACCGCGTCCCCCTCTCCCCCACCGCGTCCCCAGAACTACACATGCTGGCTATTCTGTTTCGCAACATGTTCTCTATGGCACGTCTCTACTGGGAGTTGTAGTTTTAAAAGACGTTTTCGTATTTCCCATAATAAGAAGTTGCCAGTATTAAACTGTGTACATCCCTGGAGGTTTAGGGGATAGGAAGCACTCACATTTAAAACATATAATTAATAAATGGGTGAAAATTGCTTGTGCCCATAATGGGCAGTATTAATATATATACACACATGCCAGCTAAGGTCAGAAGAGCTTTATTCAACAGCTGGTCTTATGTTTGTGACCCCTCCTGTTGTTCATTGATAACATTACATTAATTGATAAGCCTGCAACATGCACTTGTCAAGGTTCAGAGGCACATTTTGCAAATATGGCAGTAGCCATCGATCAGCTTAAGACAAGATATACTTTATTGATCCCAAGTTGGAACATTTGCGTTACATCAGCATGTTTAACAGTTGTAAATATGCAGTGGTGTTTATTTGAAAATAATTTAGTATAATCACACACATTCTGTGTTTTATATTCAACAATTCTGTGTTCTTTATTTATTGATTGTTCAATAACAAGGCCGGAGATGAAATATCTACATACATCTTATAAGAGTATAATACATTATGTATAATATCAGTTAAAATAAGTGCTTCAACATAGTTAACATTGCTGGAGGTATGCACACATATTGATAGATGTCTTGTAATGCACTATTGAGGAACCTGCGACCCAAGTTTTTCATTCAGTGCAGAACTACACCATAGTTGTGTAGGCCTATATGATATGTCAATAAACCTCAGAAAATCTTTAAAGGGATGTGCAAAACAGTCATTATATACAGTCTTTAATTAACTATTAGTAGAGAATAACGAGTAATGAATATACTTTATAGGGATCGTATTAATATCTAATAATAAAAATAATGAAATTCAATAACATGCTTTAACCACTAGGTGTCCCTTTATATCAGCTGTGCACCTTTATGGTGTAAATACAGCCTATCTACCAATTGGATCAAATATAAAAGTGAGCCGAATTAGTGTCGATACTGCAAGGAGACGTATTGTGTGAAAAGAAATGTAAGATGTTGTTTAATGGCTGATATATTTATGATCCACGTCACATTTTCAGTTCCTCGTGTTTGTCTAGAAGTCTTCTCATCAGGGCTCTATAAATACAGAACTATGGCAGATATGTAATATTTAATGCAGCCGAACCGTGTATTACAATGCCGTTATGTGATGACTTTCAAAGAGAAAAGCAAGCACACTCGGAATAAAGTATTATTATTATTTTTTTAAATGTTTTCGGTCTGTTTCCGGTATTTGTTAATGACGATGTGCTGTGAGACGTGAGACTGGAATTGCACAGGGGAAAATAACGTAGGCTATCTTTAGATGCAGATTTAGTTAAACTAATATGTTTGCGCTGTGGACCAACACTATACATTGACGGGGAAGGGGGTAGCAATAAAGATAACACCATTAAACAGTTACACAACATAACAGAAATAATATCGATAGCAGCGTCCCTAGCAACCACCTTGGTAACAATGAAAACGTTGCGATTTCCTGAAGTAATCTTCATAATAACTAGCAAACTAAAGATCATGTACATCCACTGCACACATAATCTGAAATAACAACTCATATTTCTCGCATCAAATGACATCAAAACGCATTTTAATGGCCAAACTAACTTTAAAATAGGCATTTTCCACCGAGAATAAAACGAAGTTCTGCCATGTTTTCTTTTTCTGCAGGGAGAAATTTGAAGATCACATGACATAGATGCCAGCCATTGGAATGAATGGTGAAAAAAAACGGGGTTTGTCAAACAGAGCACATGGTGTAGTCCAAACGATAGCTGGGGATTCTGGGTAGTGTAGTGTCTTCTGCCATCCTTTACTCAGAAAAAATATCTGTTTCTCCGAATCGAAGGGGAAAAATACAAAAGCATTGCACACAATTTAAACCAATCAATGTTGTGTAATTAACATGGATAATCTGGTGTTTTTTAGTCGATGAGTAGTGCAGATATCACTGTAAAATCAATCGACAGTAAGGGGAATACTTACTTCCGGGTGTACAATTCTCCATTATCCAATGGGAATGTACGCTCACATTGCCTTTAAGGGCAGCCGACACAAACGAATGCCGTGCTTCCATGAGCGTCAAATCCCGCCGCAGATGGGAATACATTGCAATCAGTTGAAAGCTATTTGCGTCCCTTTATAACGCTGAAGGAGCCTAGGAGCGTCACAATTGGACGCCACGGACACTGACCAAACGTCGCTCCTGGACGCTTAGGGAGTGAGAGTGTGTTGCCAAATGCAGTCTGTGGTGAGCTCATTATGTAAAACCAAGACTGATCAAATAATAAAGTCATGTGAGTTTACGATCACAGTTCTTACGCAAAAATAAAACCGCTGCAGCTGGCTCATTGCTAATCCTGCAGTTTTATAAAAAGATGCAATCTCATTTAAAGGCATCAGAGACAGTCAAATGTATCTGCGAGATCATCTGGGAGAGAATCTGCAGAATGCTTCTCTAAATAAAGTACACAGCTCTATAAACGCTGCTTTAAAAAAGAAACAGAAAAATGTTGCATTAGTTTTCATTTCAGTCACTCACCTTCAAAAGTCAAACACATTTCAAACTACATAACATTCCATCAGAGGAACATGAGCCAAATGTAAGAGATTGATTTAAGCCAACTCAACAACAGGTTCAACACAATATGACTTTTTTATAGACATTTATATAAGGTTTCTAAGGACATGGAGAGTCTCTTGGTTGAGATACGCCAGATCGCTCACCAGGTGAGAAACTATATCCAGGCTTTTGGAACAAAAGGACCATGAATAGTGAAAATAAAAATGGGGTTGAGAAAAAGATGCGTCCCAGTACAAAATAGTGGGTTTGTCTAAAAGACAGTCATATAATGGATCAAATCAAATACAAATAGTTATACACATTGGCCTTAAGAAGCAAAAGATCCCCACAATGACCCAAAGTGGAGTCTTCAGTGGAGCTTTGTGCAATTTCTAACAGAAGTGCACAAAGCTCAAAACCTCTTTCAAAACGTCTTGCCATCAAGTAGGTTTACATGCACGCTAGAATCCTGCTTTAATTCATATTATTGATTTCCCTGTTACTAATGCACATTTAGTGTTGAGAGTAAATACCTCGGTTTAATTACCGTTCATTCATCACTCAGAAAGGGGAGGGCTGGTTTTTGAGAGCCGTCTGAGTTTAGCCTGCAACAGAGAGATCTCTTCCTCTTTAGCCAACAGATCAAACTCCCTACTTTGCTCTTCAGTAGCAGCCATGTTGTTAGCGTTGCTGTCCAATTGTAAACAGTGGGATTCTTCACTGCCCAGGTCCTGTGTCTCACACTCGGGCTGAAGCCAGGACGGCCCTGGGTCTGCTGCAGGGTCCCCATGAGAAGGGTTGTCCACTTTGTGCACAGCGGCAGAGGACTGAAGGACTGAATGTGCAGTTTTGGATGAAGACACATCACTCCTCTTCTTGTTTTTACTCTGTGTGACTTTACATGTGGTGCTTTTCTTCTTCTCTTCGTGGAGCAGCTCCTGAAGGAAATACAAAGTGGAATCACATAAGGTTTGTGTGCACTTGTCAGGTTTCTTAGTACAGGTACTTGAAACCAAAAATCCACAGTTGATCCAGAGGACTATAACATAAGGTACAACTGCCAAACTGTAGACGTATGACACATTTCAATGAGGTTGTCGTTGATTGAGAGCCAAGTCCTTTTTGTTATGTTTCTATCAGTGACGTGCGGTGAGGTTCGTGGCTGGTGAGGCACGGTCAGATTTACAAATATATTTTCACCTTAATCGAAATATTCGGTTATTTTCAAAAGCTTTTTTGGTCTGATGTTTCGATTCATTTTAAACAGACCTTTCAACAAAAGGAAACCCAAAATCTAAATATTGGATTGTTCTTTCTTAGTAAGTGTGGAGGAAACTTCTGTGTAGCAATGCAGTGGGAGTCACCGACTCATGAAGGAGACACGGGACGAGCAGGAGTTCTGATGTCAAACACTGAGATTTAATACAAGCATCGGCCGGAGAAATTCACATCACAGGTCACACAGCTCACAAAGGTTCTGACTGCACGGGTGGGTTGCCATGTCAAATCTGATCAGCCTCGCATCTTGGTAGACCCTTTAACTAGTTTACAGAGAGTCAAATCCACATATTGGGGATGGGCGTAAACATCTGCAGACACAGGAGATGTCTCTCCCATCTCTGGAGCTTAGAAGCTAGCATTCTCACACTCGCAAAACCTCCCTAGGTCAAGCTGTAAAACCTAGTACAGGGTATATGCAGGAATCCTGAAGTCAAATGTAATACCTGTTAAGACCTTTTTTAAGACCCTTTCCATACATTTTAAGACCTCATCGCAACTTCGAGTTCTAACCGGTTACATTGGCGACACACTTTACCTCACATTTACTATATTGATTGTAAGATAGCACAACTACAGAGTGCAGACAGACTACTGAAGCCTCCTCTCCACATGAACTTCTACCTCTCTGTGAAGGTCAGGTTTAATGCAGCATGCTGCTTTGTTGCTTCTGTACTCTGTGCTCTTTCATTCCAGTAGAACTCCTCAGAAACCAGTAGAAACCAGTATTTGACCAATAAACAAAACAATTGACAAAACTTTGAAATATGAAATATATTAAACTTTGGTGAGCTTCAGCGGGGTAATGCCATATAGGAGCTCCCTCACAAATACCCAGGGGTTAAATTGGGCTGGGGCTGTCCGGGGCCAAGCCCGGCTCATAGGACGATGCTCTGACGTCATCCCCCTCACACATTTGTCATATGTTTACAAAAAACGATATATATGTTAAGACTTTTCTCGTTCTTAAGACTATATTTAGGGTCGATATGTGTTGACCTTACTTTAAAATAGCAGATCTATGTGACCGGATATAGTTTGGCTTAGACCCCGGCCCCACGAGGACGCATACAGTAAAACGCATACGCAAACGCAAAAAAGTCTTCCGTTCACACGCATTCGATTCATTAACGTGTCGGTTCACACTAGACCACTGGAAATGCTGGAAACGCTGTAGTACATATGCCAGGCCTGTAAGTGGCGCCACAAAATACACCAAAAGCAGCGAAGAAGACCTCGGAGCATGGTTGCCCTTCTGTTTATTCTCCGCGGTGGACGGCGTGTTCTCCTGCTGTATATCTCTCAGGTAGTCCACCAGCAGATAAACACCCCCCCCCCCCCCCACAGAGCGGAGCAAGGCAACGAAACTTAAAAAAAAGAAGCAGCATTTTATGGCACGCTATGCATGGGGCCGCCTTGAGGGGGTTTCCCGACATGTTGATTCAGTAAATTAAAAGGTGTTTCATGTTGTCGTTGCTGTGGACCTTCTTAATACCTTGGAAAATGCCGTTTTTAATATCCTTAATTTTCACAAAATTGATTTATCAACTTTTAATACTTTTTAAGACCCCGCGGACACCCTGTAGTATCAACATACGACTGCATCAACACATTCCTTACGGGAGATTAGAAGCAGGGATGGTCGTACATGTCAACACACAAAATAAGGTTAAATGTCTAGGAGTAAAGACAAAATTAATCCCTAACAGTAAGATCCCATTTTTATTACAATGGTGGTCTTACCTTGACTTGAAGATGAAGTCCATGCTATCCTTCTGGACAACAATCTCTATTACTGTTTTGTAAAAGTCCTCCTTATCTACCTCTAGTTTCAAAAGTCTAGTTTGTTGTTTGTGTCTACCGTAGAATAACCGTAGCAACAAAACCCTGTGGGCTCACTTGCGCCCCCTTCAGTTCGGCAGAGGTTGTGGCTGCCTCCCCTGGTGCTTTTTTCATTGCTGTTGTATGATGAGACCAGCGAGCCTAAATATCATATATATGTGAAATAAGTTATTTAGAGACAGACTATGGATGGCGAGGATAAATGTAATACAGAGATCTACAAACATTACATTGGTGACATACAGTGAGATGGTGCAGGCATGCGCTTAGAGCCCGCTTTCCAGCCAGTTTCTGTGGGGTGACGCATTCTGAGGTGAGGCAGAGTTAATCTGTGCCTCACCTCACCCCACAGTAACTGGCTGGAGCGCGCTCACAAAATAAGTGCCCGCGCTACATTAGTGCCCGCGCTCCAGCCAGTTACTGTGGGCTTACGTGAGGCAGAGCTCGTATCTGCCTCACTCCTCATCGCTCCCATGTAGTTGTAGCGGAGCTCGGCAAATTTACTGATTTTGACTATAAAAAGCGATTGGAATCATACAGAAATCAAAGTTACAACACAGATCAGTGGAGACATTTTATTATTATTTAGTTTTTCTTTAGTTGTTTTTCCGTTACATTGGAGTATGACAGGTGAGGCTCTGCCTCCCCTGACTACACGTCGCTGGTTTCTATATTGTCAGTGAGTAGATTAAGCTTACACACATCAACATTTTACTCAGTGGTTCTAACCCTGTTTCTCTGGCAGAGATCTATCTGAGGAACGTGGCAGCTCAATGTCCTTTTCTACAAAATGGCTAATGGTGTACCCCATGTGCGAAAAACGAAAAAAGGCTGAAATTTCCGGTTTTTGGTTTAGACGAAAATTCAAACTGATAAAAAGTACACGGACCCTGATGTTATTGCAGCATCTAGGCCATGGCTCAAAGCTTGGGCCATTTTCTTTCCTCTTTTAACATGCTCCACCTTGGTTACATAGTTACTGGACATACTGTGAACCCTCAAATATTTATATAAAGTGTATTTTCTTCAACAAGCTTTAATTCCCTGAGAACCTCTGAAATTGCTCGTTTATTTTTCATTTTGTGCGTTTCTTTCTGTATTTCCTTGCATACATTTCAATCTGATCCACCTAAAATCTTGCGAAGTAATAATGCTAATTAAAATTCAGTTGAACTGTAATGGAAGGGTTTTCAGAGAGCTGGCACGATTTGCCATTAACATGAAGGCATTTTTCATTCACTTTATTTAACCTTATTGTTGAATAGCTCATACTTTTTGTTTCATTGTAAATAACTATACAAATAAAAGTACTTTTTTGATGGTTTATTATTATATTACTCACCTGGTCTGTGGTCGGATGATTATCTGTATTTGTGAGAACATCCTCCTGCTGTTTTGGAGATGTTTGTGGCCGAATGAAACAGGATGTATTTCCATGTAGTTCTTTATTAGCCTGTTCAAGAGAAGCCTGGGGAGACCGGCCCTGCAGGAGGACAAACAACATCTCAGATCAATATTACTGCAACTAAATGTTCCGCTTTAAAACTTTATACAGACAAAAATATGCCTTCTATCATCTTTATAAGCAAGTTCAAAGATAGGCATCATTAATGTAGAAGAGTTTAGGTTCCTCTAGAATAGGTTAAGGTTGAAACATGAATTGCAAATACATTTGTTTTAGAACGGAACAAGCAACATACTGATCATTCAGCTTTTCGGAGAGCCTAAAGAAGAGGAGATAAAAATACAAACATTGTCCTGCGGAGGGAGCTAGAGGAGTAATTTAAATCCTCTGAGGTAAATGAACAATCAAAGTGATTTGAAACTTTCAAATAGATTTTGATGTTTTCTTGTGTACGAGGGAAACTTAGGCCCCGGCCACACGAGGACGAAAACGGCTAAACGCATAGGATTAACGCAAACGCAAAAAAGCTTCCGTCCACACGCAATAGACACCTTAAAGTTTCTGTCCACACGAGACAGCTCCGTCTAGCTCAAACCGCTGGAGAAGCTGCAGTACATATGCAGGAGCCTGTACGTGGCGCTGTAACTTCCTCCACAAAAGCAGCGAAGAAGCATGGTTGTCATGGTTGCCTTTCTGTTTATTCTCCGCGGTGGGGGCCGAAGGAACCGGGCAGAGTTTTTCGCCAGTCAACGTCCATATCGAGAGAAAGATAAATAATCTGAATTCAGTGCAGTTTACTTTGACGCGGGGGTGAGCAGAGGTGGGGAGAGGCGGGGCTATTGCCTCATCATTATCAGTAAATGATCGTATAGGGCATACACACGGAGCCGTTGGACCCCCCAGAGCGCTGCGTATGCCGTTCTATCCACCTTGGGACCCGTTATCGTTTCCGCAGTCGTTTAGTGCCGTATTCGGTCGTCCTCGTGTGGCCGAACGGTCTATATGACACTAAACAGTAACGCAAACGACCGTTTTCGTCCTCGTGTGGGCGGGGCCTTAATTCTGATTGTGGTACTCATAGAGTTATAGTGACTGACAAATTTGCAGTTTCTTAGATGGGTCTAGGGGCCATAACCAGGTCCTCTAAAACCTAATTTGTGTCAAATAACCTGCCATGTCTCCCCGAGTTTAATTACTAGTAATTAATTGTTGTTATGTGTTTGTCGGTGTGAGTTGAATGTCATCACTAACTGATGTCAAGTTACCTTATTTTTAGGAATGGAAGCCTGGGAGGCTGGCTGTGGTTCATGTTTCCCTTGATGTCTCCGTTTTCCACTGTGATTCCTGCTGGAGAGGTAAACGCGTCCGTGGAAGATGACAACAGCATCCTTGTACATCTGTGGTGCTGAGCCATGAGGTAATGGGAAGGCGTGTGCTGTGTCTGCGGAGA
The DNA here is from genome assembly GCF_902827115.2 of Pseudochaenichthys georgianus. Classification (NCBI taxonomy): domain Eukaryota; kingdom Metazoa; phylum Chordata; class Actinopteri; order Perciformes; family Channichthyidae; genus Pseudochaenichthys; species Pseudochaenichthys georgianus. The sequence continues at coordinate 38,879,010 of NC_047509.1, forward strand.
TGCTTTCCCCAGGCATGTTGTCCCTCAGCAGTCGGTAAGCTGTGAGGTTGGCGGAGACAAAGGACATTTCGAAGGGACCCGGATCACCCCGGATCTCTTTGCCCAGCAGTGAAGTCATGTTTTCACCGTTTCCTGTGGCGGTGGTGAGTTTCTGGCCTTTCCTCCGTATGACTGCTGGATGGATCCATATGCCTTCTGGAGAGTCTGAGAGAGGCCTGGGGTCTGAGGGGAGGCCCATTCGTCTAATCACGCTGTTTGGTAAGCTTGACAGAGGGATGCTTTTCACCTCAGCTTCCAATGGGATGTAGATTTCCAGTTTTGTAAGGTGATCCATGCTCTGTATTTCCCTGTGTACACATTCAGAGTTATAATTACAGATTGTCAAAATAACAGTGGCATGGGTTTGAAATCTTGCTTTTTTTCTAAGAAAAATGATGCGTCTTGAGAACCATGCTTTTCTACAGCTTTGCAACCCGTTTCCAACATTTACATTACAATTTCCGACCCATAATTCAGCGGTCGTTTTTTTTTTTTTTTTAATCAATACCAGACAGAAACCCTGTAGGACTTACCCCCTAAACGCACCAGGAGCGTCTGCGCCGCGTTACGGCGGTCGTAAGGATCGCGGCCACTCTAGTCAATGGGTGCTATTCCACCACACGCGCCGCATTACGGCTCAGACGCGTCCCAGAAGCGGCTCGGCGCAGCGCTTCTCTAAAATTAGGATGAATCCTATTTTTGCCGCGGCGCAGCCGTAAGGTCGGGCAGGCAGCCCCCCCCTCGCAGGAAGTGGAAAGGCGAGCATCCGGGCCAGGCCCATCCCGCATATATACTAATTTAGCAGACCCCCCTCCTTCTTCACAACACCTCCACTACGATACGCACAATGGACGACGAGGTGTTCATAATGGAAGTGGAGAAACACACCATGTTATACGATGTAACCAATGCTTTTTACAAGGACAACATCAGAAAGGACAAGGCCTGGTTTTTAGTCGCTGCAGTTTGTGGAGTGGAAGGTAACAACTACATATTAATATTTTAAAGTTAATTAAGAACTGCGAGGCTGCACACACGACGCTCCGCTTCCGCAACGTTTTGAAACGTGCCTGGTGTGTTACCCCCTAAACGCACCAGGAGCGTCTGCGCCGCGTTACGTTGCGGCTGCGCCACGCTGCGACCTCCTCCTGCGACCTAACACACCAGGCGCGTTTCAAAACTTGGCGGAAGCGGAGCGTCGTGTGTGCAGCCTCGCAGTTCTTAATTAACTTTAAAATATTAATATGTAGTTGTTACCTTCCACTCCACAAACTGCAGCGACTAAAAACCAGGCCTTGTCCTTTCTGATGTTGTCCTTGTAAAAAGCATTGGTTACATCGTATACAATGGTGTGTTTCTCCACTTCCATTATGAACACCTCGTCGTCCATTGTGCGTATCGTAGTGGAGGTGTTGTGATGAAGGAGGGGGGTCTGCTAAATTAGTATATATGCGGGATGGGCCTGGCCCGGATGCTCACCTTTCCACGTCCTGCGAGGGGGGGGCTGCCTGCTGACCTTACCTTACGGCTGCGCCGCGGCAAAAATAGGATTCATCCTAATTTTAGAGAAGCGCTGCGCCGAGCCGCTTCTGGGACGCGTCTGAGCCGTAACGCGGCGCGTGTGGTGGAATAGCACCCATTGACTAGAGTGACCGCGATCCTTACGACCGCCGCGGCGCGGCCGTAACGCGGCGCAGACGCTCCTGGTGCGTTTAGGGGGTTAGGTCGCAGGAGGAGGTCGCAGCGTGGCGCAGCCGCAACGTAACGCGGCGCAGACGCTCCTGGTGCGTTTAGGGGGTTAGAAGTTACATGTAGCACTCAGTATTTAAGAAATGATTGGCTTAGCAATCTCCACAGAAACAGCGGTATACAATCAAAACTTTCTCAAACAAGATAAATGGTACGTTGCAACAGATAACCCACAAGTAGCCTACCGGTTTTCCCTTTCTTCTAAATGTGCACAGGTTAATGTATTTATATAACATTACAAAGCTAACAAATATGGCTGTTTGGTGGAGAAGTCGATGTTAGGTTTTACATGGTAGACTAACCATAACTTGCAGCTTTGCCAGATGTCGCGAGATTGTGATCAGGATCAGAATCCCTTTATTAGTCCCACAGAGGGGACATTTGCATCGTTACAGCAGAAAAGAGCCACAGACAGCTTAATGTTACATATGATAAAAAAAAGTACTAAGTTATGATATAATAAAAAAAAGTTTAAAAAAAAATACTTTTCAAAATACAAATCCTGTAACAGTTCTTAGGATTTAGCAGCCAGGCCTTGACAGGTTATTTTCCAAATTAAATAATACATTTTAGTTTCATAATATACAGTATTATACATGTGGCTTGTGAAGAGTTTGTTCAATATTAGCTTTTTTTTTACCAAAAGGTCAAATAATCGGTCAATATCTGGAACCTTTTCACTTTGACATGCCGACGGATTTTTTAAAGGGACAATGGAAAAAACAAACATAGATACAGGAAACTGTCAGTGCGGCGTCTACTTTAACCTTTTACATTCATGACTTTAACTAGTACACTTGCATTTAATTCGGTATACAAGTTGGTCATCCTATCTTGTAAACTGCCACACCTGAAAAGAACCACGTCCTTATTAAACTGGAGCTCGCCAAATGGTTTATATGGCTTCCGGTTTTGAATTAAAACAGTAGCCTAATTCTTTTTCTCTATCTAGAAAATAATGAAGTGAACGACTGAAGGCTAACAAAGCCCTGGTCGTTGTATACGTTTATAACTTTTAACAGCTCAGACTTTCAAACAGAAGGTTCGTGAAAAGCTAGAGGGGTTTGGAGTTTCGACATGCGTTGAATACAGGTTAAGGCCATTGGAGTTATCGCCATTGTTACCGAAAATTACCACGTCAGTTTAACAAACAATATCTTCGACAGTGAACAAATTCATGCAACACATTAATTGTTCCTGTATCTGAATAGGAAAGGCCCTATATCTTTGCTCATACCTTTATGGGTGAGCGGATCCAGCTTGAGAGACGTTCAGTTGCAGTTTTACTTTCTGGAAAAAACTACGACTTCCGGGTCGTGATCTTCAGAACAAAAGCGTCACATAAACGAACCGTCTAAAAAAACTTGTTCAGAGCACAACAATATGCAAAAAGATAGGCCTATAGCGTAATGTACTAAAACAAACAATGTTGTCCTTCACATTGGCCCATATATAAAGTCAGCAACAATGAAACAGATGTAAAGCCCTAATTATATAAACTATCATTCTACAGTTGATGTGATGATAGCCAGGTGATGTGTATTGATTGACCTGTAGGCTATACAGTCTATGGCAGTGGTTCTCAAACTTTTTTCAATAATGTACCAGTTTTGAAACAAATATTCAGCCAACTACCCCCTGATCAGCGCAAAAACTATTTGTTAGGGAAAACATGCCTATATAAAGAGGTACAGTGCTGCTGCACCATCAGTGTCTGATTTATTAAAACAACAACCTTGTAACTGAGAAACACTTAAATGCTACATTTCAAATGTTTACAATCCATCACTAAATGCATGGCAAACCAATTTTAACATCATGCAATAACACTGAGACGACTTTAGTTGCATTGAACTGATCTTTTTAATAAGTTGTACGTACAATTTAGTGAGAACCTGGGCTTGTGCTTCACTGAGGACCTTTGTCATTCTGACAGGGAGGGAAACTGCCGTTATTACACGCGTTTTGAAATATGTGTAACTCTGTTAATATAAAACCCAGACTGCTCAAACTTCGTTCCTTTCCTAAAATTGGTATATTTATTTATCTATTTTGGGGCGTGGGCAGGGGCGGACTGGGGGGAAAAAGTGGCCCGGGGATTAATTGACAGACAGGCCCACTTAATACGCGGCATGTATCGGCCGGCCAGCGACGAAAGTATGTTACTTAACAAAAAACCCTATGCCTTTAATGTTATTTTGGACAATTATTCATATAGTAATCACATTACCTGAGCAGCCCTTGAGTTGCCTAGAGCAAAAATAGTTACGGCATATATTTAGTGATTTTAATGTTAACAGATCATTGATGCAATAACATTTTGACCCAATTTGCCTGACTTGACACATGGAATAAAACATGGGCGACGTACGAAGCATCCTCAATGGGTGGGTGAGACAATTTAACAGGGGGTGTGGGCAGGTGATGGACCTCACCTCCTCTAGGGGGGTCCGGGGGCAAGCTCCCCCGGGAAGATTTTTTTTTAAATCTCGAAGTTAAATGCATCAATCTGGTCAATTTTGAGAGCAAAATTAGGGACTAAATCTATGGCAGTCAGTAGGGGCTTGGACTGTGAGCCGTAGGGTCGCCGGTTCAAGTCCCCGACCAGACCTATTTGGAGTGTGGACTTCTACTTGGAGAGGTCCCAGTTCACCTCCTGCCCTGCCGTGGTGCCCTTGAGCAAGAAACCAGACAAGGCTGTACCTTTAGTAATGAATATTGCATGTTGTGAGGAAATCTTTCCACCAATAATTCCAATAAGTAATCCAAAATGTATTCACTTCAGGTTTACGAAAGTAACTGTAATCAGATTACTCGTTTTTCAAATGTAACACGAGCTGAATACAGTTACTTGATTTTTGTATTCTGATTACGTAACGTCGTTACATGTATTCCGTTACAACCCAACCCTGGCCACACCCCACTGGGCTGGGCCGGGCCGGAACACTTACAAATGTGGGCCGTAGGATTTAGGCAAAAAAAAATGTTATGAGCATGGGATTTTGACCCCTCATATAAGCATATGCATAATGCTGCGCTATACTTTGTTTAGGTCCTTTGATAAGCAGGCAGTCATATCATTAGCTAGAACCAGAGCCATTTAATAGAAGAGTTACGACATCTCCGTTCACTCCAATGGACCACTTTTTTACAGCAATGGCGGATCGTGGAGCCTCTCAATCGTTCCCCGGAAGTTAGCGCCAAGGCTGGTAGAGCTGTGGAGTTGCAGCACAATAGACCGTTCGTGACGGACTTTTAAAGGTAAGAAGAAGTTTAAAGATTTATATTGCGGATATTATCAGTACATCTGATTCAAATGAACATGTGTATTAAAGGATGTCAGTGGATTATCCCTAAATTAGTAGATTTAGGGAACGTTTACAGATAACAGATTAAGCTAGCATACCGAAGCAAGTTAGCAACACACGTTGAACAGCCTTTCAATTGTAAATTCCGTTCTCTTAATGTCATTTCGTCCAACATGTTGAATTAGAGAAGAGGGGCTTCTAAACGGGATTGTATGCGGGGGTGGAGGGAGTTAAATATTAGATACATATAACTTTGGTGCGTGTAAGAGTGAGTGTTTTTAGCAGAGCCATATTGTGTCCTTGTGATTATGTTGATTATTACCTGTCTGTATAATGTTGCAGCTGATTCTGGATTGATGGCAAAGGGAGAGGGACTTAAGTGAGAGTGAAAACACAAGGTAAGTTTAATACGGTTTTATATAAGTAAACACCTTATCTCCCCAAGGCATTTCCCATCCAATAGGTGTGCTGTGTGTGTATATCCCTTTCTCCTGTCTGTTACTCCCTCTTTCAGCACAAGAACCAGAGGGGGATTCAATGGAGCCTGAATACCTGCACTGAGACCCTCACCCTGCACCCTGAGTCTCAACTCTCAGTGTTTTTCAAGCCTTTCCCTGTTTTTTTGTATTAAACAAAACATTAAGCTTTCCCAATGGTGTGGTTTTCGTTTTGTGAAAAAATGCAAATGCAGTGTTTGTATATAATTACATCACATATTTTGTTGCTGTTGGTCGTGAAATTGCTCCTGCTGACTTGAGCCAGACATTTTTTCCTCCGCTCTGTGTCAGTGGGGAAGCCGTACATTCGTACTCCTTTCTCTGAGCGATTTGAGCATCCCCAGGCAGCACAGCAAACCATGGTGGCGACTAGGAGGCAGCACAGCAAACCAGGACAACACGGAGGAAAAGGCACCGACAAACTGCATGATATGCTATTCAATGTTTATTGAATTCCATGTATTTGCAATGGATGTTCCTAAAACAACACATTTAACATCATCATCATCATCGTCATCATCATCATCATCATCATCATCATCATCATCATATGCTGCTAGTCCTGCTGCTGCTGCTGCTGCTGCTGCTAGTCCTTTGATAGTCACCTGTCGGTCTCCTGTCCTTTCTGAAAGCCATAAAGACGACATTAGTCATTTAGATAACTTGTGTCCTCAATTACCAGGGGATTACTGAAACTACCATGAATTTAAGAAAATGGTAGAAATGAATCCAATCTGAATTTTAAAGCATTACTTTTGATCCCCTCCCTCTAAATGTATCAATATACATTAGAAAATGATGCTCCTGACTACCATACAAGTTTAAGAAGATAATATTGGTTTTAAAGAATTCAAAGCTATAAATAAACAGCAACAGGCTCTTTAACAAGGCACTGTTAGCCTAACATGTAAACTAGTTGTTCACACTAATCCTAATATTATCACTTAATATTAGCAAATTCTATTTTATTTTTTAAAACATATTGATGTAAATACATACACATATCGATTTGTTGTATAAATATTGCCAATCAAAACCTTTATTCACTAATAATTACCAAAAATCGTAGTTCTATCTCCTGTTATCAATGCATTCACATTGCCCGCCATGAACTTCCGGGGAACGATCCTCGTCTACATGAACCACGTGACGATAACCGTTTTTGGACTTCCGTTGTCGTAAATCTTCTATCTATATGGCGCTGGCTAGAACTAGCTAGATCTGATAGATTTGGACATAAACACGAGTGAAGTATAACCGGACGCGAGAGAGAGATCAGATCAGCTGCTGCTGACGGATAACACGCAGCTCTGCATGATCACAGCTCCCCCGCTGTGACGGACCGTTGAGTGGAGCAAAGTTAAATACACTAACCCTAACCCTAAGAGTTAAAACTAACACACTTAGTTTGTATACTCTGAAACTAGCTAAACTAGTTATACATATATGTATTATTTACTGTCAGGTCACTTATTACAGGTTCAGCGAGCTGCACGATACTGACGGGCTGTCAGGAGAGGGAGAGGAAAATAGATCACTCCGTTTATTTCCCCCATTTTATTATCCAGAATTACTGTAAACCTTTGAATAAAGTAGTTAATCTACAATTAGTAGTTTGTGTAAATGCATTAATGTTTTTTTTTCATTAACATAAAAATAAATCTCACCTACCCCCTGGCCCTGCAGTACTCCAACGAACCCCCAGGGGTCCGCGTACCCCCATTTGAGAACCACTGGTCTATGGTATTGACCAGAGCCCAGGGCTGGTATTGACTTGGTGGCTGTCCAATAACAAAGAGGAAACACCGTTAAATTACACACAGCTCTGACTGCCGTGTTGTTTGCAGCAATTACAGCTAACAAGAGGCATGTGGCATAACATTTTCATATTTTCTTTGGAACCAGTTACACAATTCATTACTGGGTATGTCATTATGAAATAATTGAAATACTGAAGCTATAGTACTTCAATTATATATGTTTTAGTCTGGAGGTCTTTACAGCTTTAAGTCTTACTTCTGGTTTGGAAAGAGTATTCTCAAGTAATCTCATAATATTGCAAAAGGCTGCGAAGGTGCATTTTATTTTGTTTTCACTTTCAGTTGAAGAACAATTCATTGTATTTTGATAACCATTGTTGGAATGTAACAAAGTGCATTTACTCATTTAATGCTACATATTCTTATATTCCATTACACTTTTGAGACAATTGTACTTTTACTCTACATTTGTTTTCTACAAATGGCTCAACATTTACACACTACAACTTCCAAATAATTGGACATGTTTTTGTTACTGCTTATAAACAAATATTCTGAAATATTGTTTAAAAAAAAAAAAGAAGAGCCATTCTGAGTACTTTTATTACACATTGAGTATATTTCAAGAACATAGTATTTCTACTTTTACACAATTAAAGGAGTACTTTTCCACCACTTTAAATGTTAACAGTACTGCATACAATATACACAATGCTTGCCTTGTTACTCCAAATTAAATCTTATATAGTTTCTATTTCCTTTAATCTTTCCAATAAATGTCCCTTCTCTTTCAGTGATTACTTTGGTCACCTGAACCTGCTGACCAGGATAACCTCACCCCTAAAGTCAAACTGTAACTCCATCCAAACATTCATGGAATAAGTGTTCACATGAGTCACTTCAACAGTCATTTATTTGTACAAGTTCCCTTATAAAATATGAATAATGTATTAGTCTATTTAGGAATTATTACATTTAAGCATTTTTTTTAACTTAATGAGTAAGCAAATAGCTTTTTAGTTACTAACTATAAAGTCCATACTGACAGTGTTTACTAAAGCATTTCTTATTCATTAGATGTGATTTTACAGTTGCTAACTCTAACAAACATAAGTGGGAGAACAACATATTCTATACTAATAATAAAAAACGTTTCCTATAATATTAGAGTTCAAATTGTTGGATCCCCGCCCACGCTGTTTGTCATCAGTTTCAAAGCGTCCTCTTTCTCGTACAGAAGCGCTTTGAGTCTTTGGATCTGTTCGTGGAGTTTGACTACTTCAGTGGTCTCACTGTCACTCACGAGACCCTCAGCAGTCTTACACTCCTTCACTTTTTGACAGTTGATCTTTCCAGATGTTTTCACAACTTTTTTAGCAAATTTGGTTCTTCCCCCTTTTCTACTCGTCTGCGCTGTCCCCCATGCCCACTTCTTGGGCTCTTCTTGGGGCCTTGCACCGTGCCCCCCCGCAGGGACGCAACAAGGACACGTCGTGCGCTTCCTTTTTCTTCCCATTCTCCCCGTGTTTGTGTTCGGATCCACACAAGTCGGAGTCTGTGGCCGGCCAGCGATGTCCCGTGAGTTGGGGGTGTTGCTTTCATCTGTGCTGAGGAAATCTTCATCTATGGGTTCCACATATCTACATTCTGGCTCACTTTTAATATGACATGATGTTCCCTTGTCCAGAGTGCTACTTGAATAGTAAAACGCATGGAGAGGAGTTGGACTGTCAGAATCCTCTGGTTCAGTCTTCAGTACTTTCCCTGTTGGGACATTGACGGCACCACTGCAGCTGTTACCGTCTTGTAGACTGTAAAGGTCCTGTACAGAAACACCTTCCTGTTGCAACCCGCTCGCTTGTTCCTGATTATCCTCCACCGACTTTATGGACTCACTCAGTAGAAGTTTTGCAGACGAGTCTTTGTCAATTCTCGGCAGGCTAATTTTCACATCGGCTGTTATTCCAAACATGTGTCTCAGCAGAGGATCGGCAATCGTACAGGATTCCGCTGCCAGCGTCGATGTCCAACTTGTAGCAGGATTCATAGAGCACTGCGAGAAGAAAAATAAACTCTTTCAATTCAAACAATACATAAAAGAAGAATACAAGTTATATTAGCGTCTCTACAACAGCGGTTCTTGGGCATAGATGCTTTGTCAGCATGCTCAAAATAAAAAATGCGGATGTTTAGCAATAATGTTAAAGTATCAGCATCTTTTTGTAATGAGATATTTCTTACTTAGCACCAAACACAAGGTACAGATGAGGTTGATGGGAATGTCACAGTGTGTGAGGACCTTTTGGTTCCAAACCTAATGAAATGAGTCGGCGGCTTATTCTTCACAAAACATCTGCATAATAATCCATCCAATATATGTTGAGATATTAGTCTGGACCAATCAGATGACAGCTGTATTAGCAGCAGAACCAGTGGAAGTGACCATGGTAACAACACGTAACTTTTACCGTAAGGCCCACCGTGAGCAAAAAGCAAAAGGCGCATGGACGTGGATGCAGCTGAAGTTACACAGCTGGAGTCAGGACGTTATTAGGCTGGCATACAGACTGGGAGCAGGGGGACACCGTTAGCCTGGTTCTATCTAAAACATTAAATACAACTACCAAGACTTCTCAAACCAACTGATTCACCTTTTGCATCAGACTGCTCAATCTGTACACAAACAGAAATGTAAAAACATGCATTTATGGTTTTGAGATGACTTAGTGGAGTTGTTTCTTGGCGGTTCTATTGTAAAGCCCCTTAAATGCAAATGTGTTATTTGTGATATCTCTGCCTATAATATTTCTTGGTATTTTAATTGTTACACTTTTTCGAATTGAACTCAAACCTTGTTTGTCATTTCTTTACTGTACTGCAATTTAATGTAATACAATACACACACACGACAACATGTTAGGCGTTGGTATGTTTTTAAGTAGTTGTCAGCCAATCGAAGGTGTCCACGTGTAACACCTGATGGTATTCTCACATTAAGTTTCTGGTAAACAAAATGTCCCCGCAGTTAGCCATGAAAACAATACATGTCACTTTGTGGTTGCAGGTACTCAGAGGATCAGAGGAATCGTATACTTTAAACAGTTCAGTCTGTATTCAGCCTATTGATAAAGTAGCAACCTTAGGGCATTAAAAGTGAAGTGCAAGTGTTAATCCTGCGTTCTTTTTCATAACCAGCAAAAACAAGTCTGCTTCTATAAAGGTCTATTATAAAATGACACTTCTTATTACCTTTATTATTTATAACATATTCCTAATGAGCTTATGGTCTTGATGGTTAGTTTGAAGTTGTTTTGAATTAGCTAAAACTCGCAACTTTGAAAGAAAAAAAAACTCCATTTGTGCTTTGAGTCCGTTTGTAGATTGAGCACATGCTCTGAACCCTGAACTGCAAGTCCTCAGGAATAGAACATGTCGTATTAATAGGAAATGTTCACTTGTTCATCAACATAAATTAATGTGGGGCACCGTATTTGTTTTACCTTATTGAAAAATATAGCGTGTACAGAGGTAAATATCTTGGAGGAGATGAGGCATTGAAAACTACAGGGTTTTTGGCCGACTGGCTTTTCGTATGCATAAGCCTGCTCCATTGTAACTGCAGTCACGTGATGGAATCCTGTTGTAACACTATGGGGTATAACATGTAATGTAGCAATAGAATTGTCCTCACCTCAATTTTGTCGGTATCCTCTTCTATTCGACAGCATATTCCACTGCTGCTGTCGGAGGTGAATGGATGAGTGACTCCTGGCGTATGAACTGATGGTTGAGACGAGTCCTCGTGATCGCCATCATCACACAGGTCAATCACTTCGCATGACTCATCTTGAGGGATTATTTGGAGGCCCCGCCTTTTCTGAAGAGCAGATGCCTTCACTGATTGTTGGCAAGAAGGTCCGGTAGTTTTGTTGAATTCATATGCTTTGCTTTCTGCCAAGGGCGGGTTACTTTTCCCAGTTTCAAATTGTAAGCTGCAATGTTTTGCCACCAAAAACACTTTACCATCACAAACGATTACGGTTTCCTGTCCTTGAACATCTTTGCCCTGACTTGACCCAGATTCTGGTTTTGGGATGACGTCGCAGTGCTTTCCAAGGTTCTCTCTCTCCGCAACAACTCGAAAAATCTCTGAAGCAACGGAAGAATCAGTGGGATCAAGAGTTGGAGCTATTGGGCCGCTATCATCATCATCATCATCATCATCATCATCATCATCATGATCATCATCATCATCATCACCATCATCATCAACAACCCACTTCATGGGGCTGTTGGGCCTTATTGAAACCCTTTGAATCAATCTTAAGTGTGGTTTTGAATCTTTTGATGGAGGTCCAGATGATTTTTTTTTGGAATTGTTGCAAATAAACTTGCGTATTTCAAGTGTAGAATCACTGTGTGGATTAACTCCTTGGTTGACACTTGTGGTAGGGGACAAGTTGACAACATTGGGTAAGCCTGAACTTGGACGGGAGTTGGCTGATGAAGTAGGAACATGTTCCTTGATAGCCGGCGGTACTACAGATACTAGGACTGGTCCGACTTGTGTATCAGGGGGACTCCGAAGGCCATGTCCTCTGGGTAGTGCTGTAGATTTCACTGTGATTGGGTGCTGACTGGGGGTTTCCCCTAACTTCTCACCGTTTCTCGCGGTTGTTCCCAGTGCTGGAAATGTCACTGTGACTGGAATCTGACTCGGATTTCTCCCTACTTCCCCACTGCTTCTTGTAGGCACTGCCATACGAGGAATGTTAAATATATCTACCTGCTTTTGCTGTGGTGCATCCTCTCTGTTTTTGATGACCAAGTTGTGATTCTGTCTGTGTACGCTTGTGCCTGGACTCGACCCAGAAAGTGGTTTTGAAATGACATCACATTGCTTACTTGCCTTTTCTTTTTCTGCAGCAACTCGAAGAATCTCTGAAGCAACAAAATATGGCACAGGCTCGAGAGTTGGACCCGGTTTGGTCATGACTTCGCAGAGTTTTTCAGCATTTTCTCTCTCTGCAACAATTCGAAGGACTTCTGAAGTTACAGAATTAATTGGATCAGGAGTTGGAACTATTAAACCATCCTCTTCACCAACTACCCACTTCATGGGGCTGTTGGGCTTTTGTGAACCCTTTGGAATTAATGTTAAATGTGGTGAATCTTTTAATCGAGGTCTTAATGAATGTTTACCTGCCACCTTGCAAATAAACTGGAGCGTGTTAAATGCAGAATCCATCTTTTGATCAAACTCTTGATTGAAACAGCTTAAAGTTAACCCGTTGAACAAGCCTGTACTCGGAGAGGAGTTGGCCGACGAAGTCAAAATCTGTTTCTTAGGTAGTTCAGGTGCTGGGACTGTTTGGACTTGTGTGTTAGAGGGAGTCTGTGGGCACTTCCCTCTAGGGAGTTCTAGAGATTTCACTGTGACTGGGAGATGACTCGGAACTCTTCCGGACATCCCAATGTTAGCTGCAGGTGTTGCACTTGGAGCTATGGTCCTTAACCTTGTATTCTGTTGCTGGGATAAATACTTGTTCACTGAGTTAGTAAGTTCCATATTTGTTTTAAACATCTGGACAGGTTCTGATGACATGTTCATGGCTTCAGCTCTCTGTGGTGTAGGATCTGTTTCAGGTTGGCTTGTTGGAGATTGGAAAAACGGTCTGTTGACCGTTTGTACAGGAATCAGTTTCATGATGTTGGTTCCATCGGCTCCCACAGCAGGTACTGCCTCGTAGGAAATGGTGGTGTTGCTGAGAGAAAAAAGGCACAGAAACATGTCAATGAAAAACAGTTAAGATTCAAAGTTAAAAAACACATTTAGATTTGACAAATTCCATTGATGAAAGCTTTTGTCCAACGCAGCACCATTTTGTATACAATTTGCAAAACAACACAGGTTTAGATCCCAACAATGTTGCATTTCAGAGTACTTCAAGAAATAGTTGCTTTTAAATTTGTATTTCTTTCTTTGATTGAAACGAGAAGATTGATATCCACAAGCCTCCTTCACAGGAGACATTTCGACTTGTCATGGTACGTAACACAGAGGTAAAGCATTAAATGAATAGACTTAACTCCATAGAGGTTTTTTAATTTTCTAATCATAAACCTATCGATCATAAATCTATCGATTAGATTTATGATTACAAAATTATAAAAGTAGGGTAGACATGTGGAGATTATCCGACTGAACAAAGCGCGATCCGTCTCTTAAATGTGTGTCAACCACAGACCTTATTTCGAGCTATTTTTCAAAATCCTATGGAGAAATTGCATTGCTTTTTTGTCGAAGGAACCCATGCGCAGCTTACTTCCGGGTGGCACTCTATTCAGCGGAAATTCAAGATGTCTGCAGTGTAAAATGTCTAGCTTGTGTGTGTGTTAGGTACAGAGCTAAGCTCCAGACAGGGTTAACCTAGCTTAGTATAAAGGCTGTTAGCAGGGTGAAACATATAGCCTGCTAGGCTAGCCTAACACTGTCTGACTCCTGACTCCATCATGAATACGTTTTCGCCCAGAAATTCCCCATTTAACCCATAACAATTTGATGATATATTGTATTTTTCATATTATCACAGTTTCATTATGTGTCATCTGATCAGAGACTTTAATTATAGGAAAACCTGCCTAAAGCAAATGCAGGCTTTTGTTCAACAATGAAACACATGAGCACATACTACAGTGTAACACGCACAAATACCATCTAAGCAAACTGTTTTAGTTTAATAAATACAGTTAAGCCCCCAAACACTATTTTATAATGTGTGGGATCACATACTGAATGAATCAAAAAATAACAAATTAACCAAAGAAAGTGTAAACCATGAAGAACATTCAGGGAGTAGGTGTATAGTTTCCAACCTAGAGAATAAGCCTACAACACAATAGAGTTCACAAAGCGGAAATAAAATCAGCTCCTTTTACAACAAACAGATGTTTTGTTTACTACAGTATATATGGATTAAGAGCACACACAACATAGGCTTTGTAATATTTTGATCTAATTTTATTTAATGTATTGCAACTAGGGTTGCAAAATTCCGGGAATTTCCAAAGATGGAAACTTTCCATGGGAATTAACGGGAATTGATGGGAATAACATGGGAATTTTCAAAATTGAAGGTTGGCTCTTCATAGGGAACTTAAATATAGTTGGGGAAAGTACATTTTAATAATCTTGACTAAAACAAACAGATGCCATTCAAGTACACTTGAGAATCCATCCCATAGCACACTGCTTACTGCATGGCTATTGAGACCACACCCCCTACAGGCACTGTGCATTCCTCCATCACATGCACAGATGATTTCGAGAAGACTGGATCACACTTTTGAGCCCAAAGCACAAGACAAATGAAGCCACAACTTTTCATTTAACATTTTGAATGGGACTTTGTGAGGATTTTTGGATGGGGGGTGCATTTTTGTTCATTTTTTAATGAGTGGGGTTGGGGGGGGGGGGGGGGATGAGTAATATTTAACTCAACATTCCTGTTTTCTTTCTTCAATGAAACAAATAATTGTTCAATAAAATAATTAAAACGTGTTCTGTTCTCCCTAAACATTTTTTTTTAAAGAATCTGTTTAAATGTCATGTTTTCTTTCATTTTGCATCTAATATTTCTAAAATTCCCCAGCTTAACTTCCCAGAAATGTTCCGCCCCTCTGCAACCCTAATTGCAACATACATTTGACAAATGTAACAGTAATCTGATAACATATTTGTTGTAATTTTAAGGGATAACAGTTGCCTTTTTTGCATCCTGATTACATAGTCTCATTACATGTAATCCATTACGCACTAAACCTGCTCCTACTAGACTGCATTTGTATTTATCCCGATCACGTGACTTAATACATTAAAATGTGTCAAGCGTAACAGTGCCAGATTTAGCAAGTGAGCTAATTTCCATCCGCAGTCCCTCACATAAAACATTTAAGAAAATTACATTTTACAAACATAGCAAAAACAAAATACATGATATGCAAAAAGTGCAAAAGAGCAAGAGCAGCACACACAAGTATTTACCACATGGGAGTACAATATAGCAGCTACGACATATAAAGTGCAAGAGAAGATACCCCTGAGTTCAAATGCATTTAGCGGTGATTGCACATCTGGTTGTTTCTTAACCATTTATTGGATATCCTCTATAGAGTGGCGAAGTCACGCCCATCTACTTCCGCCCCATGGGACCTTATTTCTGAAAAATGATGCATTGATGTCAATGGTGAGAGAAAGATTATCTTTCGATCCCGTTTCAATTGTGCCATGAATTACACATATGATGTTTGTCAATCTTAAAAAATCATTTCCATGTAAAAAAAGTCACAGTTTGTCGTAAAACTGTTGAAATATAAGACTATGACAAATACGCAACTAGAAAGACTACAATTCCCAGAATCCCGGTCCTGCATGCTGGCTCTTACGGAACCAACTCCCCTTGTGTGTATGCACAGCTCTCAACATGCCCAGACTTGTAGTGATTTTCACCTCTTTTAATACTTTTCACCTCATTAAAAGTAGGTCATTGAGCGGTTTCACACAAAAAAAAGTGTTACTTCACAGTTTTACGACACATTTAAAAAATGTTGACTTGCAAAATTATCTTTTAAATTGACAAACATCATATGTGTAATTCGTGGCACAATTCAAACGGGATCGAAAGATAATCTTTCTCTCTCCATTGACTTCAATACATTATTTTTTCGAAATAAGGTCCCATGGAGCTCCCACGGAAGGGGAGGGACTTCGCCACTCTATGATGACTATTGATAGGCAATGTATTTTATAATCCGTTTTCTATTGGCCGCAATAACAGAATTGTAAAACAGACTTCAGCAAATCAAGACGAGCACTAAATCCAAATGTCAGATTCTTTTTTCAAGTGTTACCACTTTGGACTAAGTCTAATTTGAAAGAATGTCCCTGAATTCCATATGCAATTAAACACATTATATCATATTAATAATAATAATAATTGTATTTTCAAATATTAATTGTTGCTGTATCCCAGTGATTTATAAAGCTTATTTTAGAGCCAGCGTGGGCAAATCCAAAAAAACTTTAATATTCAATAGTTCAGTAAAAGCATCAATCAATACATTTGCTTATAACATAAAACAGGCAGGAAGAACGTCAATCAGTTTTCGACACCTTTCAATGCCATACAGGTTCACTAAATTACCGTCGCGACTTAGCAAAGACAAAAGACAGACACCTTTGTGACATTGTAAACTCCTCCCTTTAGGATCAGCATCAACCATGAATCCCCTCGCAGATCACAGGGAACCTAACAATAAAAGGGCAGTGGTGGTTGCCCACGGTTTATCACTCAGTTTGTTTTTTAACTTTCCTTGCAGTAAATGATATTGTTACAGTATGACATCAGATGGATTTAACTTTCATAACGTACCTGTGAACCGGACCAATTTCTTTAATGACGGGATTCATGACTCATGAAGGAGGTGAGACTTGTGTTCCCATCACAGCCCGTTTCTCCCAGGCAGCAGTTCAGCGTGCTGAAGCAGCTACAGACTCTCGCGACAGAACAGTGTGCTATCGGTCATGTTAGGTATGTTTACATGGAAGCCAAAAAGGGTTACAGGAAACTAACGTCAAAGCAAGTTACTTATATCCGTCGCTTAAACCCCCGCAGTGGTCATTTATAGCCTACAAAACACCGTTTTATTAGTATTTATAACTCGACGTTTCTCCTCCAGCTGATCAGCTGGTCTTCCGTTTCCGCATCCGTTACATCAAACTTCCGGTTTCTTCTTCTTCTTCTTCTTCTTCTTCTTCTTCTTTGCTTTAATGGCGAGTCGCAACCACAACTTCCGGTTTATTGAATTAGTGAGGCTCGTCTCAATTGAATATTTCACCTCCTCCTTTCCCTCACTCGCGTCCCTTCCTTGCGTCTTAGCTCCGTCTCCGGAGACACGAGGAGGAGACGCGAGGACAGAGGAGTCCTCAGGTATTAATTGGGACGTCCTCGTTCACTCAAACGTCACTCTTAAACGACGTATGTTAATAATGACATGTGCACAGCTGTATCCCCTCTCATCAGGCTTAACTGAATAACCCCTTAGAACCGGCCCATTTGTTGTTAAATATTTATTTAAATGAATGAATCTTTCTCTTGTTAGTCAAGGAATGCAATGGTCCTGCTTTTGTGTTCCGTTGTGGTGTAAAATCTACATTTCAATACAAATATAATTATAATAATGTGAAAGCCTTTACTCTGAAAATGTGTGTCCTGTAGATCCCCACATTCATCACAAACCCACATTCAGGACTGTGCATTTCAAATGATTTAACTCCTGAATATTTTAACACAAAACTATAAAAATAATTGCTATCAAGATCTAGCCATTTATGAATAGCTTTCTTAATAGCTATGTTTTAGTGACGTTCAAGATCATTAAACATGACTTAAATTGTTAGTATAACCTTAAGAAATGAATTGCACATAATAATTCCCACGGAGCTGTGGGCACTATGATTTATGTGAGGCTTTTCAATCCGTGTATCTACCGTCCAATTGTTTTTCTTTATTAAACACGTAAACGGAAGAGCGTCTGAGAGGCGTTTTTGCTTTTTACCTTACTAAATGGTAAAATGGTCCTTGGAGCGAGGGGCGGGGCAAAACTCACGGAAGTGATTTCAAAACAAAAGCACTCCTTTGCTAAAATCACACTTTGGCCCTTTCTCATTTCTCGAACTCCCCCCCCTCGGCTCCTCCACCGAACCGAGGGGAGATGAGGGGAAGCAGCAGGCGGTTAGAGAAATGAGAACTCCTCTCCTCTGAGCGGTCATTTTAAAAAGACGTCCATTAATGATGACAGAAGGCACAGCAGCCCTCTGTCTGATGGACAGATGTGTTCATGATGACTTATATATTTACTTTGATTCATTCACAGTGCGGTATAATGAGACAATAACAGGCTACAGATGCGGACACGCACACACACATATGTATATATTTATATAAATATATACAATTTCAGAATCAAACAGAGCACTCATAATAACGTAACACTCATAATAACGTAACACTATCAGAGTCACCCTCTGGTCGCTACAATGAGGGAAATAAATTACGGGCCAAAAGTTGTACTTACAAGTATTAAAAGTAAGCAGAGGACACCAAACCAACTGAGACGACCTGTCTGTCCGCTGCATCTATGCACACACTGTACCACACACATCTACACCACACACACGCACAATACAGCTCCTAAAACAGGCTACAGCCGTTGTGTATTTTATTGTGAAGCACTAAATGGTTTTAGAAAAATATCGACTCTTTGTTTGTAGATATCTACTAAACTACAGCAAATACAGAGAGTAATAGGCCTGTTATACTGAGTGATATATATTATACACACTGCTCTGCTTTCTGCACGGACCTCACAGCTGTTCTCACTGTAAACATCGCGTCGCGATGAAAGCAGTTAATAAAATAATATCCAGGGGATGCATGCAGAGCTGTCATTGGCTGAGATAAGTCCGGCCGTGCGTCACGACTCTTTGAAACATCTCTGTTGCCGGAAATGCATCCATGAAGGAGCTGTGGAGGACCGTGGAGGACCCATCAGTGTATCCTCGGTTATAGCTCCTCCAGAGAGCCTCCTCGACGCTCGGTCCTCGGTCCTCGAAGTGCATTTAGAGAAATTAGGTGTCCTTCAACATGGCGCGCTAAAATTAATTTCCGGGTCACTACCGGAGGACCGAGGAGTCGAGGAGGGGGATTTGATGAAATGAGAAAGGGCCTTTGAATCACTGCAGTATCCTGCTGAAGGAACGTAGCGATCACAATGAAAACTATGAAGGTAGATATGGTGCAAAATGCGAGAGCGTGTAAAACCTGATGTGAGCACTTGCAGAAAAAAAATCTGAGCTTGTGTGCATACATTTACACTTGTATAAAATATCCACGTAACCAGTGGCGTTTCTATATGTACAAAAGTGGTGGGGCACAAAAAACTCAGATGTCTATATATAAGCTTCTGCAGAGAGGTTCATGGCTGGTGACGCACTGGCACCGACTCTTCAGGTTTACTAATATATTAAATCAAAATATAATATTATTTTCAAAAGCTTTTTTTGTCTGATGCTTCAATTACTTTTAAACAGACAGTTCAACAGAAGGATACCCAAAAAAAATGTAATTTTATAATTTAAATATTGAATTGTTCTCTCTTAGTAAGATCCCATTTTCAATAAAATTGCAGTCTTACCTTGACTTGAAGATTAAGTCCATTTGCCTATCCTTCTGGACAAAAATCTCTATTACTTTTTTGTAAAAGTCCTCCTTATCTTCTTGTAGTTTCAAAAGTCTATCATAAATCTAATCTAATCAATAGATGTTTGATTCGAAAATGATAAAAGTAGGGTAGACATGTGGATATTATCCGGCTGAACAAAACGTGCATTTATCTAACAGCTACGTTTCCCACAGATCTTATTTTGAGCTATTTTCTAAAATCCTATGGAGAAATCTCGTTGCTTTTTTGTGGAGGGAAGCCATGCGCAGCTTACTTCCTGGTTTTAGGACGCCTCACTGCAGCTCTCTCTCCTCCTCTTCACACACCACACTTTTCGCGGCACACGTACTTACAGCCAATCAGCTCTGAAGGATGTGAGATGACGTATGGTGGGGATGGCAGCACTTTGCCCCTATGGTCATTATTTTTTGCCACACACATTAAATAGGAAAATACTCTGAGCATGCGCAGTGTAGTTTTTGCAGTCACCGTTCACTTAGACAGTCAGAGGGAGGGGCAGGATCAGGTTTTGTCCCACATGGCTCTAAACAGCTCAATAGGCACACGCTGTAGACACTAATTAGAAGAGCACAGACTAAAACAGAAATGTACAGACGAATCAGATGATTAAACATGATCTTAAAATATATTTAATATATTTTTTAATTTATTTTTTGCATTTTGTTGTAATCATTATTTTAATATTTTCTGCTGACACTAGGTGGGGCTGTGCCCCACCTGCCCCTAATGACCAGTCGCCACTGCACGTAACTGTGAACCAAATGTACACTTGTATACAATATCCACGTAACTGTGAACCAAATTTGAAGTCACAGAAGAAAAAAAAAAAAAAAGTGTTGTAGCTTGTAGAAAAAAAATGAACTTAGTGATGAAATGTTCACTTGCAGAAAAATACATATTTTTTAAATATATTTTCCATTACAACTGCAACTTGGTTATTACAACCTCTCAAATCAGTCATTACAACTTGACGAATCTGCTCTGTGGCAGTATAAATCGACGAATCTGCGGTCTTGACTTTTGTGACACTTCTTGCGATAAATGTGTCGTAAAAGTTATTTTCACCTGTAGATGTGGGGGGAGGGAGGGGGGTTGGAGCGAAGGGGCGGAGCTATCAGAACAACGAGGCTTGGGTCAGTCACACCCAGAGTTGGGTGTAACGCGTTACTGTAATTATATTACTTTGTCGGTAACGAAGTAGTGTAACGCGCTACTTTTATAATTCAGTAATCACACTACAGTTACTAACATTGCCCCGACACGCGTTACTTCGTTACTTTCTAAAATCAGTCATAATCAAACCTCAACAAACACCTGCAAAGAACACATGCTATGGTGAAGCTAACGCACATAGCTGTTGTTTATTTATTACACACACGTAGTCTGTTCTTCTTCTCTGTTTTCCGGTTGTTGCCTGTTTTGAATGATGAATACACACTACAGCCGCAAAAGGAGAGTTATTGCCACTCACGCATGCGCAGTTCGTACGTGCTCGGCTGAAGTCTTTGCGGTGTGCTCCAGTCTGGCTCCAGTGCAATACATGGCCAACACGCTGACGCAACAGCGTGAGCAGAGATAGACTGCGCAAAATATACAGATAGCAGGAGACAGAGGACAGCCATGGTCAGATAGGAAAACATTCAGGAGCTATCTGGATCAGTCTTATGCGACAACAATGGAAACTGAACTAAAGAGAACATTTGAAACTTTAGCAGTCTGCGTGATCTGCCTGCAGGGAGGGGCGGGCCGGCCCTGCGAGTAAAGTAACGAGTAAAGTAACGAGCAAAGTAACAAATTACTTTATGTAGAGAGTAACGAAGTAGTGTAATATATTACTTTTTTTTAAAAGTAATGTGTAATATGTAATATATTACTTTTTTTTAGTAACGACCCCATCTCTGGTCACACCATAGATATATATAAACCATAGACTGTATATATAAAGATATAAACACTAGATGACTCACCCGCGCTGCTGGCCAATGGAGACCGACGTTGCCACTTGGCCGCCATCTTGCTACAGGCAGTGCTCTCATTCATAACATTATGGTTTACTATTTAAATAACCATAGCTTGCTCAATTTTCTACCAATTTTCAAACGATTTGGTTTTTTATAAACATCAAAGATGTCGTTATGATACTGCATACTTATAATCATGGACTTTCATATGAAAATAACATCAATCAGATAAAGCAATAGCTACACACACACACACACACACACACACACACACACACACACACACACACACACACACACACACACACACACACACACACACACACACACACACACACACACACACACACACACACACACACACACACACACACGGTATTTATATTAAATATTTGCCAGTGTATATATATTTCCATTTATTTTATTATATTGTTAATATTTAAAATAAATTATAAATAAATTATAAAATTAAAATACATTTATATTTTATATATAAAAATCGGTCTCATGTTACCACTCTGTAAGCCAATAGTTGTTAATTTAGCAATGCCTTAGCTTGAAGAACAGGGACACAACTAATGACAATAGCATATGTTGGTATATTATTTAGATATTCACACCTTTATCAGAAGAACCAAACCAACATAAAATGTGCTCACAGACAGGCCAGTTCTGTCTAATTTATCACAATTATTTTTGACATGAGATCTTCATATCATCCTAGTTTTGTATTTAGTTTCTAGATTTTTAAACAAATCCAGAACCTTTGAAATATGTTATTGAAAAAAGACCAAGAATAATATAAACTGTACCATGTGTCCTTTTGTAGTCCATTTGTGGTTTGTCTTGTCTCACCCCGGCTGATATATCACAAAATCCACTGTTTAAATTGTTCCCTATATTGCCCCTATGCCCCTGTAAGGTGTCCTTGGGTGTTATGAAAGGCGGCCCCCCAACATAAATGTATTATTATTATTAAGAAGAACAACTTGGTGTGGTGTGGAGGGGATGTAGGAAGCAGGAGCAGGTGGGGAGAGATGGGGCTTCAAGGTTCAAGGTTATTTGTTTTAAATGTGTCTTGGAGATAAGGACCAGCTGCACACAATAAAATACAGTGTAACACAAAACCAATAAGACACACGGTGACACATGGCCCACCAACAATCAATCATCGTCCAGCCTCAGTTTTGGTATTCTTTCACAACCATGTTATGGGTTTATTAGACTGAGCAAACATAAACATATGTGGTGATCCCACGGGTTCTTGT
Source organism: Pseudochaenichthys georgianus (assembly GCF_902827115.2). Classification (NCBI taxonomy): domain Eukaryota; kingdom Metazoa; phylum Chordata; class Actinopteri; order Perciformes; family Channichthyidae; genus Pseudochaenichthys; species Pseudochaenichthys georgianus. The sequence goes on from NC_047509.1 coordinate 38,901,895, forward strand.
TTGCAGACAGCGGCGATTGGAGCATCCGTAGGCTGCACAAAAGTCCGGCATAGTCAGGTACTTCTGTAAACACAAAGCCAGCAAATTCCTGTATCATAATGCAAGATGTTTTTAACAAGCCAAACCACTTGGAAGAAATGATGTGTAACTTAAGTTATGTTGAAAAGAAAGAGCAGTTCTGCCTCTCCCACTGGTGTAAAGTTGCTGGGTGAACAATTGTGGAAATTGATGTAAAGTATTATGGCAAAAAGTTTAATACAGCGTAATTCTGGTATATTCATTTTAATGTCACCCATATATAGGAGGTGTATTGCATCATGTTATCCCTAATATATGTGTGGGTTTATACATTCCTGTGTGTTAATAGTTGAAGGAACAAAAAGTACATTTTTCCACTTAAATATAGAGGTTTTTTATAGATTCCTGAAACAATGTTCCCTTTTTCTTAAAAGTAGATTAGCGCAATAGTCTTTTTCTTTCACTTTTACCCTTTTATCAAAAGGGTCTTTTTAGGCTATCTTTGAGGGAAGATGCAGAATTACTTGTGAGTTCTGTTTTGAGTGAAAAGATTACCCCTTTGAGTGTTTTTCTTGGTTAAACCATTGATAGGCTTTGCAAATTGCGAGGGACATTTTCCCCAGATATAATGGTTAAATTCTTCTTAAATTAATGATGCGCATCCTGCAGGCCTTGAGAATTGAGTCACACAGTTAAGAGAGACAATGGTCCTTCTGATTCTGGGTAAGCTGACTTCGGGTGGATGGAAGTTCAGAGAGGGCCGGGGGGGTATGAGGACACTTAAGCTCTGTTGGTTAGCTGGTCCTGAGGAGGTTATGAGATGATGACTGGTAAATTCCCAACAAGTATGGCTTTCATAAAGGAAAACATATGACTATTGTATTGTGTGATAAGCTACATGATGGGATATGTTTTGCTTCAAACTGAAACAGTTTGGTTCTCTGCTGGCACGCGCTGATTCGCTGTGATACAGCATCTTTTGTATCTCCCAATTAGATGACCTGAAAAGATGACCAGCTGACCCTACCCCTCCTGTTTGTTTTGGTATGAAAGCCTGTTCGGCCTTGGGTTCGCTCTCTCTTCTCTTGCTGCCAAAACCGAAGGGTCGAAGCAGCACGTGAACCAGGGCAGGAGTACTCCTTACATTACGGATATGATTTGATATGGTATGGTAATGTATTATATTGTATTGCATGATTACCTTTTATAATTAAAACAGATTATTGTTTAACCCTCGTCCTGGTTGTTTTGAGTGTTCCTTCTTTTAAAAGCAAACTCATAGAATCGGCGCGGAGAAGTGATACCTACTCCTACAAATGGTGACCCCGACGTGATGCCGTCATGACGTGGTGACGTGAGGACGTGCCGACGTGACGTCATGAGTGGGTTTTTTAGAGGAGAGCACTGGCAGCCAGCGGATGGAGGGAGATGCCTGGAATAATCTCTGACAACTATGGATCCAACTGAAAGGTAAAACGGACGCCTGTTTCTATCGAAGGTCTGTAATTGGCTCAAGCTACATTTTAGAGTTGTCCAGGTATTTCCAGGTGTCATTTACGGTAAAGAATGCAATGCATATTTTAGCATAGGTAGGTAACAAACTAACTAATAAGATTAATAAAGCAACGGTTAGAAACCTCGTGGATTTTTCAGAATCACACGACTGACTCGTTAGCTACAAGTGAAGCGATGAGGAATGTAAGACGAAGGTGAAAGGCCCCGTTGGTTTTTTCAGAAATCAATACGGCTAGCCCATCAGGGAAGTTCAGTGGTTTCCTGGGAGATTCCATCCAGAACAAAACAGAATAATGCTTTCCAGTCTCATAGGAAGCTTCAGTTGCATTATAAGTACAATATCCAAGGGGAGATACGCAAATTTCAAAAAGCCATTTTGAAACGAACGGAATCTCGTTCTCTTGTTCTGTGGAGTTAATCTAGAAGGCTAAACGTGACGATAAAGGATTCTGTTGACCTGGGTTTCGGCTCCATGAGAATGTCACATCGCTGAAAAGCCGTGTCGAAACGCATTCTAAGGTCGCATTATCTGTTGAAATAAACATCGCACCATAAAGCTGGATAGACTGTACGGGGAATAATTTTCTGTGAATAATTACTAATAGATAAGGGAGAAAAGTCGGATAAAGAAATGCAAAGTCATACTGGAAGGATACCATGGGTTCGAGAAAGCCCCCCTTTTTCTTCACAGCTTTCCTCTAATTGCTGTGCAGCAGCCCGGAGTGTGACTGCTTGCGCTTCTTCTCAAAAATGCCTAGAAAATGGCTGCTGAGCATTGAATTTAAAAAAAGGAGTGAATAACATTGAAAATTAATAGATCAATGTGTCGTAGATATTTAAATAAATAAGAAACATTGCATTGTGAATTTCGTGGTATTCGTCATTTACCGAGAATTTTACTTATATTTCAGAGGAATTAATTGCATACAGTAACGTTGAGGGAAAGTAAGAGTAGGTTTTGCTGAGTATATGAAGTACATGCAGGTTAAAGTTTGATTCAAATTGAACATAATAGTGGATTATTCCACCTAGATTGGACATGGCGAGATGAGAATTTGTTGGGCATTGGATGGCGAGCTCACTGTGAGAAATATATATTGTAATGTTATTTAGGAGTTGTGTTGATCATGCAACAGTGAGGTTCAACTCTAGGTTTTGTGAACTGGCCTTGGCTGGTTACATTTTTTATTGAAGCCAGACCACAAGTCCTATGGTTTAATTTTTATTGAAGCCAGACCACAAGTCCTATGGTTTAATTTGTATTGAACTCAGTCTCCAAGCAGTGTGGTTTATATCTGCACATGTGTTGAGTGTTCCCCTGCCCTTCCCCCACTCACATGAGGCCAGTGCTATACTGCTAAGCTAGTGGGCCAGCAAGTTGGCATACTGATGGTGGAATAGTGGGAGTAAAGATGTACACGAACAATGAGAGTAGATTAAGTTGTTTTGTCTTTCATGCTTTTCACCAAGCCTCATTTGAGTGGTTATTGTTTTAATGTGTTGTTTTGTGTTATATTGTGTAAAATATAATGTACCAACACGCATGTGGTTTATTTGTCACAGTTAATTTTAAAGTCAGCCACCTCATGGCTAGATCTCATCTCTGAGAGTCCATTGGGTTAAGCAAGCAAGGGCAGCTCTGGGGTGCCAGTGGGCGGTGTGCACAGAGCGGGAGCTTTTCTGGTTCAGCTCCGGTTTCCCTTTTCAGCTCCCGCTCTGTGCACACCGCCCACTGGCGCCCCAGAGCTGCCCTTGCTGCGTCATGACGTCACCGTTTACATCGCTGATTTGCCCCCCAACGGCAGCCATTACGGCAGCTCACAACAACTGCGTCGGGTCGATGATCGTGTTGCTTTTAATCACACGAAGCCAGAATAAAGTGAATAACGACTTCTCCAACCTTATACTTTTCTCCAGAGTGCCGTGGTTCATTGTTTATTAATGTGTTTCTGCAGCATTTACCGACCGCTGCAGTGCTGCTCTTCCACAGGAGTTTATTCTCCCGTTAGCTCCCGGTTAGCTCACACTGCAGCGGCCACTCTAAAGTATTCACTGTCCGACTCACACAAGCAGCTGATGCATATCCCCAGTTCCCTTAGCCTAAGTGAATGTTTGTCAGTCTGAATTGACACTGTTTGGTATCACAACGCTGTTATGAAAGTTTCTCTGGTATAAAACGGGTGATGTTAGCATAGCAACCGAAGCTAAACTGACTACTTGCATCCGATAGCTGCAATAATACAAAACAACACGTCTGCCTCTCTCCACAATGATCGATAACAGCGAATGGATGGTCAAAGTAAGGCACAAATAAACAGAATCACACGAAGCCTGGTTAGTGTTGCCTGACTTTATAAAGTGTGTTTACAGGCACTACTGCTTGTAGGCAGGCATAACAGTCGACCCATGGGAGGTGGGTTTAGTTTCCTGCACGCCTCGACGTAAGAGAGACGTAAGCGACGTCACCTCTTAGCTCCAAAGCTCTTACCTCTGGACTGACAATTTTTTGGAGCTGGAAATGAAGCGGATTCCGGAGCTAAGAGCCGGCGCAGCTCCGGTGTGAACTGGAAAACCCGGCGCTTTTCAGGCTCTAGCTCCGAGCCGGAGCTGAAAAGGCGCTGGTGTGAAAGGGGCATAAGAGGTCCTTTTGTTCTTCAGGCCACATGTTCAAGTTATTTGACCCCATGAGGTCAAGAGTCATTCTGTTAGACCACAATCTTGTGTAAGACAAATCATTGTTCTTTTGTCACATTTTGAATTACATAACATTTTATTTTGCTAAATCAATTTATCTATAAATGTTGTAGTTGGAGTTTGGTGTTTGCTAACATTTTTAGCAACGACATGGTCCTACACTCGGGTCAAATTACATTACTGTGATCTGATTAGTGTGCTCTGCAGGTTTACTATTGTTCTGACCAAGCAGTGGGATGTTTAAGTACAGGGAGGTTCTTTCAATAGTGTGTGAAATATGCGATGCTGGAAACATGTAGGCAGGGCCGGCCCTGACCAATTTGCGGCCCTAGGTAAGATTTTAGCTGGCGCCCCCCCCCCAAAATGCAGACACTCACTATGATTCGCGCGTGCACGGTTGTGGCATGACCACCAACACAGAAAGACATTGACACAAGATGTGTGCAACTGTATTTAGTTTCCTATCTATTTGAACATGATTTAAGTGGGGGGGGGACCTCACCTCCTCTAGGGGGGTCCGGGGGCATGCACCCCTGGGAAGACTTTTTTTTTTAAATATTGAAGTTAAAAGCATCAATCTGGTGCACTTTGAGAGCAACATTAGGAGATCAATGGAAACATCTCTCAACACCCATATGAAACAGAACTGAAAGCAGATTTGATTTTTCTTTATGGATATTTTACAAATCACTCCCCTTTCGAACTGTATTCTTGTTTATTAATAACAACTTTGTTGTACTGTCAGTATGTTATACCTGTTTTTCACCTATTCTCTTATTTTTTATAACTATAATGATCATATAAAGGTGTGCTTTTACCTCACTGAGCTGAGGTTATCAGAGCCTCTCAGTCTTTCAGGAGAGAGCTCTCTAAAGCTCTCCCCCCCGCGGCCGCTTACACAGTAAATTTCAATGTTAATAAAAGCACACAGAAGCTGTGTACGTTTTTTGGGAGTTTGATTTATTTTAAATGAATACAAATACAAAATTAAAACCTATAATTGCACACTAAAACCATTATTTCAAAAAAAGAACAATTTCACATAAACCTCTGGTTTTTACTGGGACTGGGGCAGTTCAACTTGATTTGGGGGGGGGGGGTGTGCCATAGTTTATGGGCGCTGTACGCAATATATACGTAGTTATGTTAGTATAAGATAATAAGATGTACTTTGTTGATCCACAATCGGGAAATTGTGTTGTTATGAAATTTAAAAAAAATTAAAATTAAAACAGATTATTGTTTAACCCTCGTCCTGGTTGTTTTGAGTGTTCCTTCTTTTAAAAGCAAACTCATAGAATCGGCGCGGAGTAAACTTCACAATGTACATTTTTCATTTAGGGACTGAAAGGAACCTGCTGCCCCAACTCGATTGTTCAATCTGACCATTGATTGACAGTTTTAGAATTGACCTGCTCCATATCTGGGGATAAGATAATATTTGATGAATGTTGACATGTTTCTAATATTGATTGAGTTATAGCAGGTAACACAGATAAAGAATCAGTGGCCAAGGGGCTACCAGAGAGATGTAAGTCCAGAATGGAATACTGAAGAAGTTGACCTGTGAGTAATGTTTCAACTAATGTTTCAACAGGTATTAAAGTAACTGAGGTTTGAAATGTAGAAAGAACATATTTACAGTTAAAGCTAAAACATAGTAATGTAATGAGACAACATTTAATTTAGACAACATCATGTAACTAGCCTGGTAAAGAAGTAAAAGCCATAGACTTGATTGTTTAGGTCATTATGGGGATATACATTTCATCTACATTTATAATAGAAAGACATTTGATGACAGTTTGTTGGAATTCTGTATTCATTTTTTCAGCGGGATAATATCTAAACACTGACAGGTAAAAGCAGTATCCCCAGGAAATCATTCACTTTGTTAGTATTGTGATTTTGGTTGTTTTTGAGTCCATAACATTAGTGTGTTTCTTTACCAGAAACATTAGCAGTTCAAATCATATTTAGATTTTTAATGGGATCTCAAGGATTTCATTTAAAAATAAACACAGATGCTTGTCAGAAATTCAGAGCTATTGAAATATGTTATTTAGTTTACCTAAATATGTTGGGGTTCTTATTTAGTTGGCACAGTCCAAGTATTAAGATTCTGAAGCTGTACAATTAATTTAGAAAACCTGTTCACAGACGTCTGTTGTTTTAAGACACCCCACCAACAGGCTCCAAGCGGCCTACGCAGTGGTGGGTCAAACAGCCGAGGGCCCCGGAGCCCTGAGCGTCGGCTTGAGGGATTTGTATCAGATTTCTCCACACAGGTTGCTGACGCCAAAAGGGGGACCCGAGACGCAGGAGGCTGACACAGCAGAGTTCGTCTGGCTGAAGGTCATCAGGACAAAGTGGATCAACCCCAGGCTCTCCGGCCCCGACCGAGTGACCCAGCGGATCTCTCATGCCGTCCGCATGGGAGGAAAGGGGGACAGCTCGTACCACGGGAGCCAGTGTGCAGCGGGGAAACCACCTGCTAGGACCAGGGGACGACATCAAGACGGATCTGGCTCTCGTCAAGGAGGTCGACTCGGATGCTGTCATCAGCGGACTGGAGGAGAAGGACCTCGAGGACATCCATGCAGCAGACGACTTGGAAGTGGCTGTCAGCGGGCTGGGGGACTTGTCGAGGCAGCAGAGGAGTCTACTTCTCTTTGATCAGTTCCACCCATGAAGGGAAAGCCGCATCTCCCCCTCCCTATCAGCTGTCATTGTGGGCTATTCCTCCGAGGGGGGGGGGGAGGGGGCGGCGGGCGGGCTGATGATTCACCACCAGGAGACTGCTTCTTAGCACTCAGCTGTCCTCTCATTGTTCCTTCACTGCCATGGAAAGAGGTGTTCTGTTCCCAGAGATTTCAAGTACTTTGGGTCTCAGCTTCGGATGGATTTATACAATGTTTGGGGGACGGACACAGTGGAGAAGAATGACAGTGGTGTGTTTCAAGTGCCTTGTGTAAGTTGCTCTCTTTTAAAAGAGTGCAAAAGGGGGAATTGTGGAAATTGATGTAAAGTATTATGGCAAAAAGTTTAATACAGCGTAATTCTGGTATATTCATTTTAATGTCACCCATATATAGGAGGTGTATTGCATCATGTTATCCCTAATATATGTGTGGGTTTATACATTCCTGTGTGTTAATAGTTGAAGGAACAAAAAGTACATTTTTCCTCTTAAATATAGAGAGGTTTTTTATAGATTCCTGAAACAATGTTCCCTTTTTCTTAAAAGTAGATTAGCGCAATAGTCTTTTTCTTTCACTTTTACCCTTTTATCAAAAGGATGTTTTTAGGCTATTTTTGAGGAGGGAAGATGTATAATTACTTGTGAGTTCTGTTTTGAGTGAAAAGATTACCCCTTTGAGTATTTTTCTTGGTTAAACCATTGATAGGCTTTGCAAATTGCGAGGGACATTTTCCCCAGATATAATGGTTAAATTCTTCTTAAATTAATGATGCGCATCCTGCAGGCCTTGAGAATTGAGTCACAGTTAAGAGAGACAATGGTCCTTCTGATTCTGGGTAAGCTGACTTCGGGTGGATGGAAGTTCAGAGAGGGCCGGGGGGTATGAGGACACTTAAGCTCTGTTGGTTAGCTGGTCCTGAGGAGGTCATGGGATGATGACTGGTACATTCCCAACAAGTATGGCTTTCATAAAGGAAAACATATGACTATTGTATTGTGTGATAAGCTACATGATGGGATATGTTTTGCTTCAAACTGAAACAGTTTGGTTCTCTGCTGGCACGCGCCGATTCTCTGTGATACAGCATCTTTTGTATCTCCCAATGATATGACCTGAAAAGATGACCAGCTGACCCTACCCCTCCTGTTTGTTTTGGTATGAAAGCCTGTTCGGCCTTGGGTTCGCTCTCTCTTCTCGTGCTGCCAAAACCGAAGGGTCGAAGCAGCACGTGAACCAGGGCAAGAGTACTCCTTACATTACGGATATGATTTGATATGGTATGGTAATGTATTATATTGTATTGCATGATTACCTTTTATAATTAAAACAGATTATTGTTTAACCCTCGTCCTGGTTGTTTTGAGTGTTCCTTCTTTTAAAAGCAAACTCATAGAATCGGCGCGGAGAAGTGATACCTACTCCTACACTTTGTAATACTAGGTCTCACTCACAGCCTCTTGTTATTAGCCAGCTAATAAATACAACCACATACACAAAGAAAAGCTGAAATGTCAACCTGTCCAAGCATCCTGTATCATAGCCATGCTAATAATGTTTATAATAAACCAAACCGTTTGTAAATCAGTCAAGATTTCAGCGAGTTAAGAGTATTTTTGTGCAGATCACTCACCTTACAACAGCTACCATAACGCGAATCAGAGTAACTGTTGACTGTAGCAAGATGGCGGCCGGTCAGCTACGCTGGAAAATCTCCCATGAGCCATCTAGTGTTTATATATATATCTATGGTCACAGCCACAGTCAGGTCGAACCGGATGACTGCGGGGCTAACGGTTCGTGTCGCTACCGCTGACATGGCGTGTCTATCAAAGGTACGTTTTGCCCATTAGTTGCCCAGTATTACTTTGAATATTATTATTGTGATTGAGGATTAAATCCGCTTTGAAGACCACCGTTTTATATCGTGCAGTTTAGCGGCAAAATAACGTCAGTTAGCCAGCTAACGCTAGCTTTGTTGAGTTTATGCTAGCTAAACAAGTAGTGGTTGTAGTCTACAGCAGTAAAGTATAGCCTACTGCTTTGGCACTAACGGTTGATAACCGTTTATGAAAAATAAAACCAATTGAACTGTACTGAAATAATGACACGTTTTATAATTGTCTTGAGCTCCTGCTGTGTTTTTAAAGCCTTTGTAAATTATCCATGCTATTTTCTATTTAGAACGAAGACTTCAGAATCTTAAAATCCCTTCACGTTTGTATGCAATTGTGCTAAATTCAACTCTGGAATCAAGCAAATATTAATATGTTTGCATGACAAAAGTTATTTATATTTTGATATCACTTAATTATACGTTTAATACATTTAAGTCAAGCTAAGGTACATGTGATGGTAGCTAGTTAGTACTCTTACCTGTGATGCCTCCTCCAAACAGCATAATAACCAGACTGTATCATTAAAACTACAAGTACCAGTTCTAGATCCTTGACTTTAGACAAACAATTCAAAAGACAACATTTATTTAAAGACCAATCTTTATTTGAATGTGCCTCTTAACCCGAGATATTAGTTATACAGTAATAGTATTGATAATCTAAAAAAACTGAGTAACTCAACAGTTAACTTTATATTTTTATTGTCTAAAGCAGGGGTGCCCACACTTTTTGGGCTGGTGAGCTACTTTTGAAATGACCAGCTCACCGAGGTCTACCAACCAAAAATAAAATCCCAAATTGCAAGGGTTGCTGAATAACACGTTTTAATTATACATGGGATAATAGGGCTGCAACAAACCACTAATTTGATAATCGATTAATCTATCGATTAATGAAACGACTAATCGACTATTCAGACTATTACTCTATGCCTTGCACAATTTCTCAAACGCTCTTATTTAGCCATCAACTTTTAGATTTAGCTTGAGGTTGTTCTATTTCGTCCCTACTGACCGCCAGAGGCGGTGCTTTAGCACTGGATATGTCCATCGCGCGCATGCGCAGCTCGAGTACCAATAACAACAAAGTCACCTGTGACCCACGTGACACCGGCTATATCAGCCGGTATTGTCAGAGGATCTGTTCCTTTTCATCTTCTCGCTGCGCGAGGGTACCGTGGCTACGTTTTCGTAGCCTACAGCGTTCAGGTTTGAACGTTTGATCTGAGGGATTTCTCTGCAAACAGCTGGCCGCGTGAAGCTTCGCGACTGACAGTCGGGGCTACGGGTCGTTAGACGCGTCCTCCAGGAGCTGCGCCGGCTGTGCAGAGCCTCGACAGACAGGTTTGTGTCAGCTTGTTGCTGGTGATGGCTGTGTTTCCACACCCGCTCCCAGCCAAGTTGTCCTGATTACCGTCTTATTGTTTGTGGCTTAGACTTTCTGGTGACGACAGTGTTCCCGCTTCCTCTCCCATAAAGTTGCCCTTATGCTCTTTTGAAAGTTCTGCTTGTGGCGTTGTGCCCGAGCTATCATTAGCATTTGAGTCCCAGCTTTGGCTGCGTCCCTCATTCGATTTAATATGGAAAGCCAAGAGTGTCATACTTTAAACCCGTTTTTCGTTTAGATGCAGAAAGTAAGGTAAGTACTTTCTATTTTCTAGAAGCTATTATCTGGTCTTAACATTTGTGTTCTGACTTGGTCGCTTGATTGTTAGCAGCAGCCGCTTGGCTAACACCTTGCTGTTGAGCTTAACTATTAACTCAGGGCAGTGCTCCCGCTCCCTGTAGCATAGGGTTTGATTGCAGTAGCGCTAGATCGTTGTATTACTGCTCCTAATACTAGACTCTTAGCACTAGGATGATATGCAGAGAACATCTTCACGGCGGGTGCTGTGTGCTCGGCATGTGCGGTTACTACTGTAACCAGACACGGTTCTATGTGGGCTGTTCTCTTTCTTAGAAGCTAATTATCTGGTCTTAACATTGTGTTCTGACTTTGTTGCTTGATTGTTAGCAGCAGCCGCTTGGCTAACACCTTGCATGTACGGTTAAGCTTCATTATTTAACTCAGCCGGTGAGGGCAGTGCTCTCGCTGCTGCTCCCGGTAAACGCATGGTATGGTTGCAGTAGCGCTATATCGTTGTATTTACTGCTCCTAGTACTAGACTCCTAGCACTAGGACGATATGCAGAGAACAATCTTCACTGTGTGTGCCGTGTGCTCTGCATGTATGGCCATTAAGGAGGATTTCATCCTCCCAATATTATATTGTCTAGTGGGCAGCCGTTGGCTGACACTTTTAGGCACCGGCCACAGTTACTATTGTAACTAAGGTTCTAAGCCGTAAGTACTGGCCATAATTACTACTGTAACTACGGTTCCAAGCTGTGTAAGTACTGGCCATAGTTAATACTGTAACTACGGGGTTAAGCCGTAAGTACTGGCCATAGTTACTACTGTAACTACGGTTCCAAGCTGTGTAAGTACTGGCCATAGTTAATACTGTAACTACGGGGTTAAGCCGTAAGTACTGGCCATAATTACTACTGTAACTACGGTTCCAAGCTGTGTAAGTACTGGCCATAGTTAATACTGTAACTACGGGGTTAAGCCGTAAGTACTGGCCATAGTTACTACTGTAACTACGGTTCCAAGCCGTGCACGTACTGGCCATAGGCAATACCGTAACTACGGCTCTATGCCGTGTAAGTACTGGCCATAGTTACTACTGTAACTACGGTTCTAAACCATGTAAGTACTGGCCATAGTTACTACTGTAACTACGGTTCCAAGCCGTGCAAGTACTGGCCAGAGTTACTACTGTAACTACGGCTCTATGCTGTGTAAGTATCCAAGCCGTGCAAGTACTGGCCAGAGTTACGACTGTAACTACGGTTCTAAGCCGTGTAAGTACTGGCCATAGTTACTACTGTAACTACGGTTAGATGCCGTGTGAGCCCTGGCCATGGCTACTGCTGTAACTACGGCTGTGCTATTCTATTCTTTAGAAGCTAGTTATCTGGTCTTAAACATGTGTGTTATTTGACTTGATCTCGCTTGATTGTTAGCAGCAGCCGCTCGGCTAACGTCTTGCGTATACTGTTAGCTTCTTTATTTTACCCAGCTAGGTGAAGGCAGTGCTCTCGCTCCCGCTCCCTCTACCGGTAATGCGGATGTAGCTACATCCCTTTTTTCTGTTCGGCGAGTAGTAGCACCGCTCTACTCTTCCCGTTCAGCAGGTAGCCGGTGAAGGCTGTGTTCCCGCACCCGCTCCCGGTTACACTGAATCTGGCGTTCGACTCTAACTTAACCAGTGAAGGCAGTTCTCGCCCCCACTCCTGGTAAGACGCCAAACGGCCTCGTTTTTCCGTTAAGCAGGTAGCCGGTGAAGGCTGTGTTCCCGCAACCGCTCCCGGTTACACTGCATCTGGCATTCGTCTCTAACTCAACCAGTGAAGGCAGTTCTCGCCCCCGCTCCTGGTAGACGCCAAACCGCCTTGTTTTTTCTGTTAAGCAGGTAGCTGGTGAAGGCTGTGTTCCCGCACCCGCTCCCGGTTACGCTGCATCTGGCATTCGTCTCTAACTCAACCAGTGAAGGCAGTGTTCTCGCCCCCGCTCCTGGTAGACGCGGAACTGCCTTGTTTCTCCGTTAAGCAGGTAGCCGGTGAAGGCTGTGTTCCCGCACCCGCTCCCGGTTACACTGCATCTGGCATTCGTCTCTAACTCAACCAGTGAAGGCAGTTCTCGCCCCCGCTCCTGGTAGACGCCAAACTGCCTTGTTTTTCTGTTAAGCAGGTAGCTGGTGAAGGCTGTGTTCCCGCACCCGCTCCCGGTTACGCTGCATCTGGCATTCGTCTCTAACTCAACCAGTGAAGGCAGTGTTCTCGCCCCCGCTCCTGGTAGACGCTAAACTGCCTTGTTTATTCTGTTAAGCAGGTAGCTGGTGAAGGCTGTGTTCCCGCACCCGCTCCCGGTTACGCTGCATCTGGCATTCGTCTTAATTTAACCAGTGAAGGCAGTGTTCTCGCCCCCGCTCCTGGTAGACGCTAAACTGCCTGGTTCCGTTAAGCAGGTAGCTGGTGAAGGCTGTGTTCCCGCACCCGCTCCCGGTTACGCTGCATCTGGCACTCACCTCTAGCTCAGCCAGTGAAGGCAGGGTTTTCGCCCCCGCTCTTGGTAAACTGCCTTATTTACTAATCCAGCTAGGTGAAGGCAGTGATCTCGCTCCCGCTCCCTCTGCCGTAACGTGGGTGTAATTTCATCCCTCTTTCTGTTCGGCGAGTAGCAGCAACGCTCTACTCTTTCCATTAAGCAGGTAGCTGGTGAAGGCTGTGTTCCCGCACCCGCTCCCGGCTCCGCTGCATCTGGCTACCTACAGAATGGTTCATTCATGTAGCGCCTGTAGGGTTTCTCTTGAGCCCGAGGACGGCCACGACCGCTGCCCCTCCTGCCTCGGCCGCTTCTGGCGGTCAGTGGGGACGAAATTCGAGCATCTGAGGGAGGTTCTCACGGTAAACGCCTGCATGAGCTGTAGCTGCATGCCTCGGGTGCTCAGAGTGGCTCGAATCACTGAGGTGGAACGTCTGGCAGCAGCCAACAGACACCTCTCCTTGTCACGTACTCCTCCAGATCAATTCGGCCGTTCCTGGCGACTTGAGGGAGCAATGGCTTTGTGTGCTCCCCCCAATAGAAGGACTAGAAATAGGCTGTCCTCTAAAGTGGATCGGCTAGCTGCCGATAGGGGCATGATGAAGTCGCCTCTTGGCCCTTCAGCCTGGGCCCGGTGTAGGGGCTGCTAGCGGGCCCCCCCCCCCCTCCTTCGGTTGGCGCCCCTCCTTCGGCTGATGCACCGCCTCCGGTTGACGGAGAGTCCTCCGTCGCGTACCAGTCGAGCCAGGGGAGCTGTTTAGATCAGCTGCCCTGGAGGCACTGGATTGTGCCGCCCAAGCTAGGCAGACCAGGCAGCAGCACTCGGGTCCTCGCAGACCTGTGCCCACTCCCAGCAGGCCCAGGGGCCGCTCTAGCAGCCGCACTCAGCCGCTGGATTACAGGGGTGGTCTGCAGAGGTCTTAGCGGCCCACTCAACCGCCTCCCAATGACTTTCGTGCCCCATGTCGCCCGCCTTCCAGGCGGCCTCGTGCCCCAGAGCCTTACCGGACCCCCCCCAAGAGGCTCCAGGGTCCGGGGGGCTGGGCTCTGAAATCCCGGGGGTGGTCGGCGGCTGCTTTCCCAGCAGCAGCTCAGTTTCTGGGCAGTCTGTACTTCCGTCCCTTGGGTGGTTTTCACCTTAACCCAGGGGTACGGACCGCAGCTCCGGCCCCTAGCCTTCGGCTGGGTCTAATGGACAGTCGTCAGCGATCCGGCAGGGGCCCTACCTCTGGGCCAAGAGTTGTCCGTCCTTTTGTCCAAGGACGCAATCAACCCAGGAAGACCCTCTGCTTAGCCAGGGGGTTCTACTCGGCATACTTTCTCGTGAGCAAGAAAGTCGGCGGATTTCGCCCGATCTTGGACCTCAGAGGAATCAACAGATTCCTGAAGGTGCTGCCATTCTATATGCTGACTACTGCATACGCACAGATGGAGTGGTTCCCAACCGAGGGATGCCTACTTCCACGGGGGCCGGGAAAGAGGGTGCCTTATATTCATTTCCTCCGGCCCTTGGGCAGACTGGCAGCTGCCTCGGCCGCTGGGCCCTTAGGCCCGCTGTCGTTGCGCCCCATGCAGATGTGGCTGAACAGCCTTCACTTGGACGCCAAGTGGCACAGGCACAGTGAAGTCAGGGTGTCGCAGCATTGCTCCACTCTCCGTCACGCTGGAGGGGCAGGGCCTATCTCTGGTAGGCGTGCCCATGGGCGCCATCCCATCCCGCCAGGAGACCATCACCATAGGTGCATGTCTCTCAGGGTGGGGTGCAGTGCGGCAGGGCAGGACCGTTCAGGGTCAGTGGTCTGCCCAGCAGAGTGCGCGCCGGGTCAACGTGCTAGAGCTTCGGGCCGTGCAGCTTGCACTCACGCACTTTCTACCCCAACTGGGGGGCAAGAATGTGTGTGTTCCTTGGGGACAGCATGTACATTGTTGCTTAGACAACAGTCCCTTCTAGATAGTGGACGTTCTCACTCCACTCTGAATTTATGTGGCTGCGATTCTGCCCAACATGTTCGGGTCGACGGCGCCACGGCGGGGTGCCACAGGTCGGTGTCCCTCTTTATGAGAGGGGCTTTACGGCAGCGTCCCCCTTGCACCCCGAGGGCTCCGGCTTGGGACCTGCCCTTGCTGCCGGATGCCCTATCACCTCCTCCCTTCGAGCCCCTGGCCCAGGTGGGGCTTAGGTGGCTGCCCACAAAGGCAGCATTTCTGCTTGCCATAGCCTCAGGGAAGTGAGTCGGGGAGTTGCATGTCCTCTCCATAAACAATATATGCCCGAGGTGAGACTCTCAGGCGTTGCCCTTTGGGCAAATGTGGCATTCCCGCCCGGGGTCCTTCCACAAACTCACTTCAATCAGCCTGCCCAGCTGGCACGCTTTGACATTCAGGAGTACGGCACATCGAAGTTGCCGTGCCCGGGGGGTGCCCAAAGGGCGTATATCAAGGCTGCTGCCTGTATACGGCAGGAGGAGCAACTCTTGAGTTTGCCCTGGTGGCACTAAAGGAGGCTAGGCCCTCTAACCAGTGGCTTCCCCACTGGGTTGTCGATACCATCTCACAGGCTTACGGGGCCAGTGGCCGCCCCCTGCCATCGGGCTGAGATGCCACTCTACAAGGAGCATCTCAACATATTGGGCTGCCCTGAGAGGGGTGCCCCTGGAGACCATCTGCGCCGCGGCGTCGTGGGCGTCTTCTGGCACATTCTCCAGTTGTCATCAGGTCAATGTCGCCACTCCCCATTCTTTGGGCGTGGTCCTTTTGCCGAGCTCCGCTGCTTCCAGTGGTGAGCAAGGGCTTGGATTCTTCATGACATTGTTGGTATAGGTCATCCAGTGCTAAAGCACCGCCTCTGGCGGTCAGTAGGGACGAAATAGAACGATAGTTACGGCTGTAACTACGGTTCTATGAGTCCCGGATGACCGCCAGAGTTCCCTGTCACTCAGAATTCTTGTGTGCTCGCGAGAAGATTCGGGGAACAGATCCTCTGACAATACCGGCTGATATAGCCGGTGTCACGTGGGTCACAGGTAGGGTTGGGTACCGAGAACCGGTTCCGGTTCGGAACCGGTTCCAACATTTCGATTCCAACGGTATCATTTAGAAATGTGAATTTCGGTTCCGCTTTTCGATTCCTGAGGAAATGTTTCTCGCCGCTCTCCGTAGCCTCCTGCATGACTGCAGCGGGGCGGGAAATGTAGCGTTGTATCTACATTTCCTACAGCGTAACCTGAGACCAGGGCCGGCCCGTCGCACTGGCATTATAAATGTTCGCCGAGGGCGCCAGATCTGTGGAGGCGCTGCGCTGACAGCTCTGGGAGAAAAAATAAATGTTTTGACCGTTGGTGCTCATCCTAATTTTCGGCCTTAATGTAACAACATTCATAATTAAGTAAATGTAACACCCTTTTCATCCCGGTTACACTTTTCATTTGCCCTGTACGATGGGCGCTGCAAGTGATGGAAATGGGGGATGTTGGCTTATCTGGCAACCGCAGCTCACGAGGGTGCACTGGAACCGGCGCTGTTGTTATTAGCATCTGGTGCTAGCTGCTCTTACGGAAGAAGAAGATGTTTCTACAATGATGTGGAGGGAGAGTCCTCTCCAGTCAGACTGAGAGGCTGATGACTTCAGCTCAGTGAGGTAAAGGACTCGCAGTGTTTAGATAGTTCACTTTAGTCTAAGTTATCTCAGTGGGTCTCAAACGTTTTGATCACAATTTATGTAAACACATATTTCCAAGGCACTCCTTTATAATTATTGGGATAAAACAGGTTTGAAATCATTCCAATGTAAACTATAGGACAGTAAACCAGACATATCGTTTTAAACTGGAGAGATAAAAAAATATGCATAAATAAAATAGTAAAATAAGATATGAATGAACAACAAAAATAAAATGCATTACATGTAGGCTATTTGTTATTTAATTATTCAAATGTAAACCGATCTTTTTCATATGGGTGTTTGGAGTTGTACCCCCTAGATCTAGTCTCTAGTAATTCTGCGTGTGCACCAGATTGAAGCATTTTACTTCAAAATGTTCAAACATTTCTTCCCGGTATGCCTGAGAGGCAGATATGCTTGTTTTTCTCAACAAGAACTGTTTTTAAAAGTTGGACTGTTGTAGCTTCAGGGGTTCTCAGGTTAAAGTTACATAGCAGTGAATATAAACAGACTGATTAATGTGAATATTACTTTAAACTAACCTGTGTAAAAGTTTCTCGAATAAATGTAATTTTTTTGGTGGAAGAAGCATGTATCATTTTTTTACCCTGCCCCTCAAAGAATCGGAATCGAGAACCGTTAAGAACCGGAATCGAAAAGTAGAATCGGAATCGGAATCGTGGAAATTCAAACGATACCCAACCCTAGTCACAGGTGACTTTGTTGTTATTGGTACTCGAGCTGCGCATGCGCGCGATGGACATATCCAGTGCTAAAGCACCGCCTCTGGCGGTCATCCGGGACTCATAGAACCGTAGTTACAGCCGTAACTATCGTTCTATTTCATCCCTACTGACCGCCAGATAAATTGCTCGTGTTACAGCTCTTACATGCTATACACTCTTTGCAAGGAGCATTGTCCACCTCAAGACGGGTAATATTTAACCACACCTTGGAGCGCTTCTCTCCGCCATCCCCGCCGTGTGTTGCTGCTTGTAGCAGCCGCGTGTGTAAACTGCCCCGCCCCCTCGCACACAGACGGGGGAGAGAGATCTCGTCTGGATTGGAAAGGTCGAAAATACACCGACCACAGTTATCTCATAATTATGACTTTTTATCTCATTATTATGACTTTTTATCTCATAATTATGACTTTTTATCTCATTATTTCGACTTTCTTATCTCATAATTATGACTTTTTATCTCATTATTTCGACTTTCTTATCTCATAATTATGACTTTTTATCTCATTATTATGACTTTTTATCTCATAATTTCGACTTTTTTATCTCATAACTTTTCATGGGGATTTTATTTTTTTTCAAGTGGCGGAAATGGGCTTCCATATAAACAGTATGAAATTCATCAACATTGAAATATATGTTATTATCAAAATAATATTTAACTGTTATCAAAACGTAGTGGAACTGTAGAAGCTTGCTCTGTTGTCTCACTGAAAGAATAACTTTTACCACGTTTTTTACAGACAATATTGAGAGATAAATAGTAGCAGTTCTCACTATGTGTTAAATAGCTTTGCCTTCAATACATTAAATTAGAAAGCTGACATCTAAATGTAACCTTTTGCATGGAAAAAACCCTCAACTTCACTGATGTTTGTTGTAGCCTTTATTTAACCAGGTGAACGCCCCTTGAGATCAAAAGATCTCTTTTTCAAGGGTGACCTGCAGGTGATTAGTTACACATGTAACATAAAAACAACAGAACAACAATAAGGATGACATACAACATAATGTACAGGGTACAGTTTACAAACTCTATTTACAGTGACAGGTACCATGAGTATCAAACAGCATGTCACCCAGCCGAGTTTTAAAATGATGCAGGGGAACCAAAGTGCTCAGTTTTAAACAGGTTTGCAGACTGTTCCAATTTAGTGGAGCTGCACATCTAACAGCTTTCTTCCCTAAGACAGTCCTAGCACTTGGCACATTTAATAAAACAACATCATGAGATCTCAGGCAATACGTACTTTCAATTTGTCGAGAGATCAGAGAGCAGATATAAAAAGGTAGTTTACCCAACATGGCTTTATAAATGAACATGTACCAATGACTGAGCCTCCGTACAGTTATGGCGCATTTCCACTGCAGCGGGGTAGCCCCATTTAAGCGTCCCTAAGCGTCCTCGCTCAGGCCTCGGGCTGCCTCGCTGGCCGTCGGAGGCCGCGGCGCATTTCCATTACAGTTTAGGACCTGGGGTAGCAACGCAGTGTAGGCGGGGCGATCGGCTTTTTGGGCGGAGCGATGCTGGGTAAAACTGCAGTGGCGTCATCTTCAATGCGACACAACTCACAAAACACACACAACAATGGAGGATGTAGAAGCGATCGTTTACTTGTTTCTGGTGAAATCCATGCTGTGCTCTGCATAACCTCTGCGAGAGTCATGGAGAGGACTATGATGATGGGTGGAATGCACCAGCAGCAGCAGAGCCTGGGGTAGCAGTGGCTCAAGGTGCAGAGGAGGAGGGCACTGACATCAGAGAGGGTTTGATGTGCTACCTGAATACCTACATATGCATTGTATTGCATTCATTGTATTGAACATAAATAAACTTTTTTTTTCATATACATGTGTTTGTCAAACGTTTTAAACAAATGTTATCTGAATTGAATATTTAGTAAATATTTGAATTTCAAGCACCAGTAAGTATGCCCCATAATAAGTACATTTGAGGAAATATCAGATCATGAAAAGAATATCTTTCTAATAAATTAAGCGAATATCAAAGCTAACTATAAACATAAATACTAAAGTGTAAAACACAGCAAAACTATATTCATAAATGCAATTGTAAAATAGTGTGGACAATTGTAAACATGGATGGAGGCTAAAGTATCCACAACATAAAATAATATATTAAAATATAACCTCAATCTTTCATGTTAAAAGCTTGCTTGAATGGGTTATAGGTTTCTTTTGTTCTCTCGTCTTTGAAATAATTATATAAGGAATGTGTTTGAGTCTAGTAGAACGAGGGTATTACAATTGAGCAATTTCTACATGTATTATGTATTCTTAATACTATTACAAAATAAACATGTAATAATGTTTTAGAGGAGGACCTCAAGCTAGCAAACTCAATTTCTTGCTTTAAATCTCTTAAAACTAATGGGCTTTTTCCTAACTGATGGTGTTTGTTATTGCTTTATAAATTCATGTATATTTATATCTTCTCTAAATCAAGATTATGTGAATCTGATTTTTTTCTGTTGGGTGCCATTCATTATCAACAAGAGATAAGATAAGTCAAAGAAGTACTTTATTGATGGCAGTATAAAAATACAAAAACAATTTTTTATCAAAAAGGCATGCCATTAAACAATACAAATAAAAAATGTAAAATTGTATTGCAGCCAGCATAAATGTACATAGCATTGTAAAAATAAACATAAAATGAACATTTTAAAGAAAATAAATAAACAAGGAAGTACAAATGTTGCATTTAAAAATTAACTAGATAAAAAATATATAATATGTACAATAACTATTAAGGTTTTTTGAAGTATCACGGAGGAGACGGGCCACGTCGGCTGCCCAGTCATGGTGCCGTTCCTGCTGGGCCCGATCCTCTCCTCCTCGTTTCCTCTTGCCTGGGTGACAATAAGATAATAATTAGCAATAAGGAAAAAACACTGGACAGGTACAGGTCACACAAGGATATAAGAATAACATGTATACACAGAACAACAGTAAGGTGAACTAAAGAAAGTTCTGGCCCTAGATGTTTACAATGATTGTGAAAGTGAATTACATTATATCCAGCCTGTTGATAATGAATATAAATATATGTATATGATAGGATGTCACACACAACTGTACTAGCTGCTTACTAGCTAAGACTTTACTTGTAACAGAGCATTTCCACACAGTGGTATAGCTTATTTTAATTACTGACGATGAATCATCCAAGGTTTAAAAAAACAAAACACAATTCCAGTCGTTTTGCCATTTCTATTTCTTACCTAGAACCACACGCTGCGGTGTCGTGATGGCACTCGGTGTTGGTGGTTGAGTTGGTGTCGATTCTTCGGCTGGGGTCCGTTCTGGATTCGATGACGATGTGGACGGAACACTGCCATCAACCGTTGTTCGGGAATGTTCCTCCTCACAAGTCCCAATGTAATCATCTAGAACAGCAAAATGACTTGTTAATTCCACAAACTACTGCAGCACAATAGTAAATAGCAACAACAACTATAGCAAAGAAAAACTGAACGTAAACAATGGCACATATGGTGTTAGCAAACAATAGCTCTAGCTAAGGCTGTCTGCCTAGGCTATCTACCTTAGCTAGCTATGTAGCTCTTCGGGGCTCCATAAAAGCATGGGTTGTCAAACATTAATGTAAGGATAAAATAGACTTCTTTGTTAGAAGTGAGCGTACCTTGCAGGGACTCCAGTAAAGCCGTTGCAGAGTCCAGGCCTCCCTCCCTCCCAACGTTGGCCGGTCTATGGCCGTAAATCTGGTCCAACAAGTGGAACCACTTCCATTGTTTCCTACCCGCACCACTCGTGTTGTTGTTGTCCTTTACTTGGCGATATTCACTCTTCATCTTTTTCAGTTTTTCCCTACACTGCAGGAAAGTCCTCGAAAATCCGCGTTCGGACATCTGTGCAGAGACATCCTGGAACACTTTCACATTTTGCGTTGTTCCGTCGAGCTCCCGCTGGATTTTATCATCCCCAATGAGATTAAGGAACGTCGTCACCTCCTCGGTCTACCACGTGTGCTTTTCTTCGACGTTGCCATTTTTGTAGCTCCTCCGTTTACAAAATGCTGTTTATAAAAATGCTGCAAGCTTGCTTCTAGATATATATGCGACGCTGCAGCGTCGGAGACAGCAGTTACAGAACCGCACACACAGGTCCCGCGTCACGACCGCACACACAGGTCCCGCGTCACGTGACGGAGCACGTGACGGGGTCCCGCATGACGGCGGCACGTGACGGAGACGGAGCACGTGACGGTCAACGCAAATTCACATGAATGTATATATATATTCTCTTAATTTAGTTGAGAATTTCAAAAATATAGTCTTTTATATGTATATTAAACAACACTGTTAATTTAGTTTTGGGTATGTTTATAATTCTCGTTTCATTATTATTCAAAAGAAAACAACACTGTTAAACACTGTTCCTTCTACAGTATCATAATTCTCGTTTCATTATTATTATTAATAAATCAAAAGGTGTCTTCGAAGAGGTGCTAGATTACTGAAAAACAACTGTTAGTGTGTTCATGCACCAGCCTGCAAAAGATAAACAAGCAGTTTGACCGAGAGGCATTTCAGTTCAGAATACATTTTTATTTATTTGTATTGCGGGGTCTGCTGTTTCTTCACTGGGGGTGAGGCGGGGTCTGCTGTTCCCTCTCGAGGGAGATAACCTGTCGTGGCACTCTTAATATTGGCTGAAGGGTTCCCTCCAGCAAGCTTCTGGCCTCCAGAGTCCAGAAGGCAAACCTTTGGCCATGCCTTTGAAACAATAAGAACAAGACGTCATCTAAAGTATTGCATAGGCTAAGGCATTGGTGCACAATTGATATGCATTAATAATCTCAACAATAACTGACTAAAACACCTCATGCAATATTACACAACATGTCAAAATGATGACACTGTCTGATAAACGGTAAACAGGCAGTCAGCACAGTAAAGATTATTTACAATGAATTCAAATTGTAATACAATGACTATTAAAGAAGCATTTACACTGAAGACAGAACTTAGGCTACTGCTGATTTAATGTAGTGGACATATTGACATGCTTTTGTCATCCGTTGAAGTTTAATTAATTAGCTGACTATAATTAATCATTAGGGTTGGGAAGTTTACTTTTTTAAAATGTAGTAGGTTACAGATGAGTAATTACCCTGTTAAATTGGAATAAGTAATGTAACTTGACTATGTAACTATTTGTATTGAAATTCTAATGTTAATTATGGTTATTTTATGTTTTTTGTGAGTCACTTTGGATAAAAGCCTCTGTCAAATAACATAACCATAACATACAGTTTCATTAAACAAATACACAAAATGGTTAACAGTTGGTTTTGCAGCGAGTCATCATAGGCTAACAGATTACATTTAGCACTTGTTGCTTGTATGGCTGTTCAATACAACAGAATAGTTGTTAACTTTAAAAAAAAACATGATTCACATTACTCACACTCTTACTGTAATTAGTGATTCAATTACTCAACTATGACACCTAGTTGGGCTTGCCAAAATCACGCTAGTTTCATTAAACAAATGATCAAATATGCTAACGAAGCTAATGCTTTTGGTAATGCTTTTGCCGAAAGCTATAGCTAACGAATAGTTGTTTTTAGAGACTTTAATACGGTTAGAAGCTATCATAAGCAAACAGATGTGTGTTTGTATTGCCTTAACACTATCATAGTTAACGTTAGCTAATCACACTTAATTTCAAGACACCGGAATTGTTATTAATGTTAAACAAATAAAACTGTAAAAGCACTTCACATTACTCACATTCTCTGCATTGACGTTAACATTCATGTGAACGTGCTCCGTCACGTGCCGCCGTGACGCGGGACCTGTGTGTGCGGTTCTACAAGTGCGGTTCTACAACTGCTGTCTCCGACGCTGCAGCTTCATGCTACTCCCTTCAGCAGGATACTGTAGTGATTCAGAGTGTGATTTTAGCAAAGGAGTGCTTTTGTTTTGAAATCACTTCCGTGAGTTTCGCCCCGCCCCTCGCTCCAAGGACCATTTGACCATTTAGTAAGGTGAAAAGCAAAAACACCTCTGCCGCTCTTCCGTTTACGTGTTTAATAAAGAAAAACAATTGGACGGTAGATACTTAAGCAATAGCTCACGACAGGACGTGGTATATGCTCATTATATCAAAGCTAAGTGGCGTCGTTCGGCCCGACGCGAAGTGTCTACCTGCTCTTCACGTAGCTCTGCATGTCGTCGTTTAGGTGCTTTTTTTTCTGGAGCTAGGCACTCCTCAATCCACTCCTCCATAGTAAGGCCCCCCCGGAGGTCGAAGTTAATCTTAAATGTTTCCATCTTATGCTTTGTAAGTTTGTTTCGTAACGGAAGAAATGTAAATATATTTATAAAACTGACAAGTCAAATCAAGCAATCTGATTGGTCGATAGTGTTTTTGCAGACCTCTTTGATTACATATTTGAAAACATCGTTGCTTGCTTTAAAAGTAGCACAACTCATTATGTCAAACCATGGAAAGTATCTAGATATCCCTGCCCTTATGCCAAAAGAACTGCACACTGAATACGTTTTGCCGTTTGATGTCTATGTCTGGACCGCTGCGTAAAAAGGAGGGTTTCTGCCCCGTTACTTCTCCGCTGCTTTCTTGTTCCAGTTTTCAGCCCAACGGTATACTGTCTTTCTCAGACGCGGAGGGATACTGACTTGTTGTGAAAAGTAACTTACAATTCTACCTGTTTGTTACGTACTCCCCCCCTTTTTGTTGTTCTCTCTGCTGTGCAGGTACAGCTGGCTCCGCCTTCCCCAGGTGTTCCCAGTTGTCACTCAGCCGAGCTTGGCGCAGGTGTTCCCAGCTGACAATCAGCCGAGCATAAAAGAGGGGACTGAAGGAGAAGGAGGCCGATCACTACTCCTGATATCTCTGCTGTGGCAGAGCTATTTTGCCTTTTTGTTGTGTTTTCTGGAGGACGTGTTAGCGTTAGGTTTTCGCGGCTTTATTTCTCCCGTTAGGTTCTGTGTGATTTTGGGTAGCGGAGGAAGGCTCTGGATCCTACGGCCCGTGGTGTGGTTGGCCCAAGTCCCCTCCGTCTTTTTGTTTGTTTACCTGTCCTCCAGTGTATGTTTTTAAGATTGTGGCAATACATGTATGATCACCGTTTAGTGCCTATGTGTTGTGTACTTTTGTTTTATGTTGCGGACTGCCTCACGAGCCACTACTATTGAGTAGGGAGGCGGGTCGTAACATATGGGGGCTCGTCCGGGAGGCTGTGTGGTGAGTAGCATTACTTTCTAAAAGGCCCTTGACAGCATTTTGTTGTTTGTTTGGCTGTATAGCGTAGAGTGGCAGTGATGGATTTCGACTTGGAGGGGTTTGTGGGTGATCCGACTCGGGGGAAGTTGGATGCATGTAGCAAACAGCAGCTTGGTCTGATCGCAGGCAGATTTGACGTTGTAGTCAATAAACAGAACAAGAAACAGATCATTAAGGGACAGCTGTTGGCTGCGCTTATAGAGCAGGAGGTATTGTCAGAGGAGGAAGTAGAGGTTCCCATGGACGACGGGACAGAGGTCTTGCAGAAAGTGAGCGACCTTCAACTTCAGCTAGAGCTGCGCAAGCTGATGGTTAGAGAGAAGGAGAGTGACAACAGACTGAGAGAGGCGGAGTTACGTTTGAGGGAGCTGGAGCTGACGTCTCACCAGACTCAGCAGTTGGGGTCTGCACAACCTCATGATTTTGACGTAGGCAAGTATACTCGGTTTATCCCAGTGTTTAATGAAAAAGACGTTGATAGCTATTTTGTCCTGTTTGAGCGTGTAGCAACAACGTTTAAATGGCCTGGGAACATGTGGACTGTTATGCTGCAGTGCGTTCTCGCGGGTAAAGCGCAGGAGGTGTATACTGCGTTATCTGAGGAGGTTAGTCGGGATTATGAACAGGTGAAAGCTGCAATTCTGCGCGCTTATGAGCTGGTGCCTGAGGCATACCGTCAAAAGTTTCGTGGTTTGAAAAGACAAGATTGTCAAGCGTATGTGGAATTCGCCCGTGAGAAAGAGGTTCTGTTTGAGCGATGGTGCTCATCGACGGGGACAAAGTCTCTAGAGGACCTAAAAACATTAGTGCTCATGGAAGAATTTAAAAACTGTTTGCCTTACACAGTAGCCACATACCTCAATGAGCAGAAACCGGTGAAACTGTTTGATGCTGTGGTTTTGGCTGACGAATATGCGCTTACTCACAAGACTGTCTACGGTGAGAGGACTAGGGCACAGGCCGGGTTTGTGGACAATAATATCAGAGAAACCCCAGTCTTCACTAAAGTGCCATGGCAGTCCAGCAGGCCAAGAGTTGCTGAGGAAAAACCGGGAGAGGTGAATTGGGGATCTACGGATAGGCCAGTGTGTCATTACTGCAAGAAAAGAGGTCATATTGTTGCGAATTGCTATGTTTTGCGGGATGAAAATAAGCATGTAAACACAGTAGCCTTCGTCAATACTTCTCGACCGGGACCACTCAAGTCAGAACTGGAAGTGTTTGCTCCGTTTCTTATGCAGGGAGTAGTGTCTTCGCTTGGGAAGGACAACAGGATTCCAGTGACAATTTTGAGGGATACAGCGGCATCACAATCTTTTATCGTGACTGGTGTGTTGCCCCTCTCGGAGGAGTCGGCTGTTAATCGGGTGTTCTTGTGAGGGGGTTTGGGATGCAGTATGTAGATTCACCGTTGCATTATATTCACCTCGAGTCAGATCTGGTTACAGGGCCGGTGATTGTCGGGGTTCAGTCATGTTTTCCTATTGAGGGAGTAGATTTGATCTTGGGGAATGATTTAGCCGGGGGCAGAGTGCTAGTTAAGCCGGAGGTGACTGCAGTTCCTGTGGGGAATTATTCAGATAAAGTGGTCCGAGAGTTCCCTGATGTACATGTCGCCTGTGCCGTTACCCGCGCCAAGTCCAAATGTGAGGTTGAGGTTAGCAATGATGTGGATCTGGCTGATAGCTTTATGGCTATAGAACTAGATGTGCCATTTAATGACCCTCCCCTGCAGCGTGACGGTGTGAAGACTGATACGATAAGTCTCGGTACTGTGCCTGTGGCACGTCAGCAGCTGGTGAGAGATCAAAAGGCGGATGCGGAATTATCATTGCTGTTGGAGGATACGGTATCAGAAGGTGTCATTGGCTCTCGGGGGTACTTTGTCGAAGACGGGGTGCTCATGCCTAAATGGACACCGCTGTTTGCGTCACCAGATGATGATTGGAGTGTGAAAATACAAGTGGTGGTCCCGGCTAAATACCGCCGTGACATCTTAGGTTTGGCTCACGATCATCAGCTTGCTGGCCACCTGGGTGTCAATAAAACGTATGACCGAGTGCTGCGCCATTTCTTCTGGCCTGGTCTGAAGAGGGATGTAGTGCAATACTGTAAAACCTGCCATGTGTGCCAGGGTGTAGGGAAGCCCAATCAAACGATTCCTCCTGCACCGCTGTATCCCATCCCGGTTGTAGGTGAACCCTTTGAGCGGGTGATCGTGGACTGTGTAGGCCCTTTTCCACGCAGTAAATCTGGGAATACATTTCTGCTTACCATCATGTGTGCAGCAACACGGTTTCCTGAAGCCATACCATTGCGTAACATCACTGCTCCGAGTGTGGTCAAAGCCCTGGTGAAATTTTTTTCCGTGTTTGGTTTGCCAAAGGTAATTCAAACTGACCAAGGATCTAATTTCATGTCTCGAGTCTTTGCTCAGACTCTCAAACAGCTCGCTATTAGTCATGTCCACTCGAGTGCATATCACCCGGAGTCGCAGGGGGCACTTGAGCGTTTTCATCAGACGCTTAAATCGATGTTGCGTGCGTACTGTTTGGAATCTGAGAAGGATTGGGATGAGGGAGTGCATTTAATGTTGTTCGCAGTGAGAGAGGTGGTGCAAGAGTCGCTAGGATTTAGTCCGTCTGAGCTGGTTTTTGCTCATAATGTACGTGGTCCCCTGAAGCTGTTGAAGGAAAAGTGGCTGGGTGTGGCTGAGCCACTTAATTTGCCGGATTATGTGAGTGGGTTTCGTTTCAGGATGCGCCGTGCATGCGAGCTGGCACAGGATAATCTGGTTGATGCACAAAGGGAAATGAAGAGTTGGTATGACAAGCGGGCTAAGGACAGGGTATTCGCTCCAGGGGATAAAGTGCTAGCCTTGCTGCCGATCTCTGGTTCCAGTTTGCAAGCCCGGTTCAGTGGCCCTTATGTTGTTACCAAGAAAGTCGGTGACCGTGACTATCTCATCGCTACCCCTGACCGGGTCGTAGGAGCAGGCTTTGTCACGTTAATATGTTGAAGCCATACAGAGAGGGCGAATGCCACTGACTTGAGCAGTGGCTCAGATGCTGTTACTGCTAAGTCTATTGTTCTACCCGGGGAGCTGTCTGGTGCTGATCTCTCTAAACCTGTCGCTGCCTGTATGGTGGCGCTGTCCAGTGCTGAAAGTGACACGTCTGTCACCGCTGAAGTCCCGGTCAGTTGGGGGGGGGGGATGAATACGTTGTGGTCCAATCGAAGGCGGTGTTACAGGGGAGGCTGCGAAACTCAGAGATTCTGGGTAACATTGAGGCACATTTAGCACACTTGCCTGACGCGCAGCGGGCAGATGTACTGGAGCTGATCGTGAGGTGGAGCGCTCTGTGTCGTACCGCTCCGGGAGATTTGATCGACACCAGCGGGTGTATTCCCCCATCGAAAAGGAGGCACTGGCTATGGCATGGTAGTATTGTGTGTTGTTAACCTGTCGGGTGTGTGGAATGAGTCGTGGTGAGCACGTCTGTCAACTAAGGTTGATTGTTGTGATTGTTTTGTTTTTTTTTAAAAAAAAGAAAAAAATCACTAACTCATGGTGGGGGTGTTACGTACTCCCCCCCTTTTTGTTGTTCTCTCTGCTGTGCAGGTACAGCTGGCTCCGCCTTCCCCAGGTGTTCCCAGTTGTCACTCAGCCGAGCTTGGCGCAGGTGTTCCCAGCTGACAATCAGCCGAGCATAAAAGAGGGGACTGAAGGAGAAGGAGCCCGATCACTACTCCTGATATCTCTGCTGTGGCAGAGCTATTTTGCCTTTTTGTTGTGTTTTCTGGAGGACGTGTTAGTGTTAGGTTTTCGCGGCTTTATTTCTCCCGTTAGGTTCTGTGTGATTTTGGGTAGCGGAGGAAGGCTCTGGATCCTACGGCCCGTGGTGTGGTTGGCCCAAGTCCCCTCCGTCTTTTTGTTTGTTTACCTGTCCTCCAGTGTATGTTTTTAAGATTGTGGCAATAAATGTATGATCACCGTTTAGTGCCTATGTGTTGTGTACTTTTGTTTTATGTTGCGGACTGCCTCACGAGCCACTACTATTGAGTAGGGAGGCGGGTCGTAACACTGTTCTACTACGCTCAGTATATCACGGCTAATAACCAATCAGATTGCTTGATTTGACTTGTCCGTTTTATAGAGAGGCGAAGTCCCTCCCTTTCCGGGAGCCTCCATGGGACCCCGGAAGCGTAAAATTATACATTGAAGTCAATGGAGAGAGAAAGGTTATCTTTTGATCCCGTTTGAATTGTGCCACGAATGACACATATGATGTTTGTCAATTTAAAAGAATATTTTGCAAGTCAAAAAAATAAAAATGTGTCGTAAAACTGTGAAGTTACACATTTTTTTGTGTGAAACCGCTGAGTGAACTACAGGTCTCTGGTCTCGCACAATACGTGTCACCATCACAAAGACGGCCGTCACATTAGCAAATGTCACCTGTTTCTTTCAGAATGAGAATAAAAGTATAAAACGAGGTGAACATCACTACAAGTCTGGACACGTTGAGAGCTGTACTTACACGAAAGGGGAGTTAGTCGGTTCTGTAAGAGCAGCGGACCGGCTTTACAAGATGTTGGTGAGTAATATGAGTGCAATGTGTAACGTTAATGTCAGCTAGCTAACATTAGCTAACAAGGTACACTAACGTATTTTGTTTCAGTAACTAGTTTTCTCCTTAAGAACTTCGTGGTCTCTGTGTATGCTGTGGATAACATTAGTGTTCACAAGAACAAGGTACACTCCCGTGTTTTGTTTTAGTTGCTCTTCAGATTGAAGCGGCCAGTTTTATATCGACTATACTGTATGTCTGATCTCCTTTTACATCTCGTTGTGTCATTTGAGTTTATTTGCTGTGTGTAGATTCAAGGATTTTGGTTATCTTGTCAATTTGTTTGGTTAGCTAGGCACAGCTGTGTGTGACTCCCTCGGGTACACTGGTATGTGTTTTCCTAATCTAGAGAGCATTGATTAATTAATAAACTACACACTGAGTCTAGATCCTGACCAAATTCTTTTTTATTGTTGATCAAATGTTTTTCAAAAATGTATTCATACACATTTAGAAAAATACAATGTACAATCATAACCAGTACAACACAAATTACAAAAAATACAGAAAAAACAAACAATAACAACAATCAGACAAAACTATGGAAAAATAACCCCTCCCACCCCCAGATCCGGACCATCCTTGTATTATTGCTCATTCAATCTATTATAGCATGCTAACAAACATGGTACTTACTTTATTTGTACAGATCTGCATGGGAGACGATGGCGCGATGCGCGACGTGTGATTGTGCACGGGGGATGTACAAATGCAGCCACGCTGCAGCATTGGCAATATGTGCCATGTGGCAGATCAGCTCCACAGATGTGGAGTGCCAGTGGAGGAAGCCTGGCACTTCCAAAGTAGTCCAGCCGGTGTCTCAACTTTACCAACAGTGAGAGGAGACATACAACCCACTGGCCAGAGACATCGCCACTGACGATGTAGACTGGTTCAGGTCTGCACTGAGGGGCGCACAGTGTGGCATGGCATGGCTTTTGTCACCTGAGCCAGAGCCGCGGCCTCAACATCAGGCCATTGTCACCGTGCCAGAGCTGGTGAAGGGGCATGGGGGTCGGGGGCTTGAGGCAATTCTTGCCTCAATGCGACTGAGCAGAGACCAGCAAGCTGCCATCCAGACAGCCACCGGAGGACAGCGGACAAATCCTCAGTGGCAGTTGCACAGACAGGGCAGGTTGACAGCCAGCAAGTTTGGTGCTGTGCTGCGGTCGGGACTTTCATCCACTCCATGCGCGTCCCCTATGAAGAGGGTGCTCGGGGGGTACAACTTG
Source organism: Pseudochaenichthys georgianus (assembly GCF_902827115.2). Taxonomy (NCBI): domain Eukaryota; kingdom Metazoa; phylum Chordata; class Actinopteri; order Perciformes; family Channichthyidae; genus Pseudochaenichthys; species Pseudochaenichthys georgianus. Next base: position 38,932,430 of record NC_047509.1, read on the forward strand.
GACGGAGTCATGGCTGTCAACTGGGGGGTTGTAAATGAGGCCGAAGGGGTGAAGGCTTTTGTGCAGGCCTATCAGGTGACAGTGTTTCGAGTCTGGTCTCTTTGTGAATGAGTCGGTGTTTTGGGAGTATCTCCCGATGGACTTGTGCAGCCATCTGCCCTGCTGGAGGTGAAGTGTCCACCATCATTATACATTTTAAATTTAAATATTTTAACGCAATTAATTAAAAAAATGTATTACCGCCGTTAACGCGATAATTTTGACAGCACTAATAAAAACATAAATAGAACAACAAAAGGACATCATACAGCATCATTTACATAATTATCCACATAAACAGGTACCAATTACATTACATTACATTTAACTGACGCTTTTATCCAAAGTGACTTACAATAAGTGCATTCGACCAACAAAATACAAACTTGAAGAAAACAGAATCATATATGTAAATCAGGCTTCATAGAGCAAAAACATTTCAAGTGCTACTCAACTGGCTTTCGATAAGCCAGCCCTTAATTAGTATATAAGTGCTTTGGGCAGCAGAGCGGAAACGGTGGAAATCCAAACACCATGACTCTCCTCTCCTCTTTCTCTGCTTCGATCTCTCAGGCAAAAAGCACTTTCTTTCAAGATAAGATCCAATCTTCCTATTCTAATCCCCAAAAACTATTTTCCATCTTCTCCTCCCTCCTGGACCCCCCAAAGCCCCTTCCCCCTCCTCCCTTCTGTCAAGCGACTTTGTTAACCACTTTGAAAAAAAGGTTGATGATATTCGCTCTTCTTTTTCTGACTCACCTCTACTCACCACTGGGTCACCAGACCCTCCTTTCACCCACACACGAACCTCCTTTTCCCCTCTCTCTCCAAGTGAGGTTCTTACCCTCATTACCTCTGCCCGTCCTACCACCTGTCCTCTGGACCCTATCCCTTCAAACCTCCTTCAGACTATCGCTCCTGATATTCTACCGTTTCTCACCTTCTGGATCTGCACCAGTCTGGTTTCAAGGCAGGTCACTCCACAGATACTGCCCTCCTTGCTGTCACTGAGAACATTCTTGAAGAAAATATACTCTTTATAACAGTCTATTTCTCCCTTACCTTTACTACTGCTCCGAAATATGGGGAAACACGTCAAATCTACAAAAAATAATAACATCCCAAAAAAAAGTATTACGAATAGTCTGTGGTGTTGGTAAATATGAACACACAACTCCTCCCATATTTAAAAAAACTCAATCTATTAAAATGTGTTGACATAGTACAGCTTAAAACAGTACTGATTATGCACAACATTTTCCATAAGAAAATGCCTTACTAACATTCAAAAGCAATTCCAAACCACAGCGTGAACATATGAATGTAAAAAAAGCCACTTGAAAATAACTGTTCATAATCTTTATATGCAATTACGCATATATTATTATTATTATTAATTTGCCAAGTACATAGTATTTTAATTTCCAAAAAAATATAGTTGAAACTGCTATTGACATGTGCAGAAAATGACCCTATATCTAGTTTTCGTATATATGCATTTATTGTTTTCCTGCCCTAACTTTTATTTAATTTTTTCTCCTGTTTTCTTTATTTCTTTGTACTCCTTCATTTCTATACGTTGTTGACGCAATAATGTCGCTGTATTAGGATGATGCACGGGAGGGCTACTTTCCACAAGCTATGCTTCAGCCGTCCCGCTTCTACTAATTTTGTTCATCTTTGTGTGTATGAATTAAACTCGTTTTGTTTTTCGGATGAAAAAAAAACAAAAAAAACGTTCAGCTTGGGGGCCCCCTAGTGGCCGCGTGGGCCCTACGCCCCCGCATAGTCCGCCTATAGGAAGAAACGGCCCTGAGTTTGTGCACAGATGGAAGGCTGACAGGCAGGTAGGCGATCCAGTTATTTTATCCGGGCCGGATCAAATGATTAGCCGTGCTTTTTACAGTACTACGGCTTCCACAGATGAAATATTTGTATATATTTATTGTCAAAGCACTTAAGATATTCATTGCTATCGGATGTTAAGAGCATTCCATGGAATATAACAACAAGTGTTTCTGAAGTGAATGACCTACCCCACCTTTAAGTACAGTACTTGAGTACATGTACTGCAGTTAGCTCAATTTAGCCTTAGCAACTTTACAAATTGATTAAAAAAGAACTCATGCTGTTTTTACTATGGTAGATTAAAATGTAATTTATCTAGGATTCCAGGCTCGATAAAATGTTCTTTGATTACCTGCCGTATAGCCTATTTAAATGATCCGGTTACAAATGAATTCAACGACATCATTTAGGTATTTCACATTTATTTTATAATATTGCAATATTTCAATACAAAATGAGATACATTTATTAGCCTGTAGACATTAGCCTGTCTACAGAAGCATAGCATTAGCATAAAGCTACAGTAGCTTAAATATCTTTCCAACACACGTGATGCTTCACTAAGATAAAAAAGCCATCCATTGGCTTCTAGCTTGATTGCTAAACTAGATGTAATAACTGGAATGGATATATAAACAACTTCCATAAAAAGGTGTTCAAAGCTGGTTTAAACATTTAGTATGCTGCATTTGTAAGACACATTTTGACATATAAACACATTTTTGATGATCATGTTTGGTATATGATGAGGGAGGACAGGAGTGTTTGTAGGTTTCTCTTTCTCAATGTGCAGACTGTGTATGAATGCGGAGTGTAAACCCTGCCAATCATCAAAGGCTACCTGGACCATTGTCTTCTGTCATGTGGACATTTAAGTCCCTCAAATGGTAGGATATCTTCTCATGTCATGTAGGTGCAATGTCAGATCAAACATATCTTACAGAAAGTATCTCACATTAATGCCAAATTAAACTGGGGGCTAGAAATAATATAAAGAACACTATTGTTTTATAAAGTAATATTTCTTATACCTTTAATATAAACACTATGAGCTGCTCTGTGCCAGCATGTTTTCAATGAGATCAACAACTAACTTTACAGCAAAGCATATTTGAAAATGAGTGCAATTTGCTTCATAACCTGATTGTTTGTTTTTGTCAACATGTCAAAATGCTCAGGCCTTGTTTGCCAGCATATCATCCAGCATACGCTCACACATGTACAGGCAGCGAGGCACATGGAAAAACCCTAGAGAGGAGAGGAGAAACATTATCTTACTGAACTGACAAAGCAGGAAACGTCCACTGGAAATGAGTTTGTGGTAATACCGGATGCATCACGGAAGTGCTTTCACATGTGGTTTGAAAAATAGACGAATAAAGACAGACTTTTTTGTCAACTCAAAGAATGAGGCTGATAATATGATACACGCGATCAAGGACGGAGACTTAGCTGACAGAATAACATCTGGAGGTCATACTCCACATATGCAGTATTCCTAAAAACGTCTGAAAATGACTCCTAACGCTTTCAGGGGTATTTACTTCTGTTTGAAACATAAATGATGTTCTTACCTTTAAAGGGGCCTCCTTTAAAATCCAGTGCCACTTTCCCTTCTTGTGTCAAATAGCCGAACCACTCGCCTTTCTGAGCATCAGGAAACTGTCCAGAACCAGGCACACATATAGTTCATCAGCGGATCATACAAATACATCGGTTTTATTTAAAGCACTGCAAATCTGTCTTGAGTCCTCCAAATAAAGTACATATGATCTTTGGATGTAAAGTTATTTATTTACATTACTGGCATGCCTTTTCTGTAAATGTTAACCTTCAAATGACACAACTCACACGGCCCAGCTGCTACTGTGTACTGTGCGTATCACAGAAAAGGCGCATACGTTGAGTATTGAACCACAAACAAAGAAGAATGATGTCTTAGGGCAGGGGTGTCAAACTCAATTTCATCGCGGGCCACATTAGCATTATGGTTGCACTCAAAGGGCCGGTTGTAACTATATAAATAATATACATTTATAAACGTATAATATATATAAAATAATGTATTATACATATTACATTATTGCCTCTGAATTGGATTATTATTGGATAGGGTAATAACTTCCTAATTAACTACGTCTGAAAGCAGAAGTCCAGGGCAAATAATTGCAAGTCTCTTCAGTGCGCATGTCACAAAACGAGATGCATTGTGGGACATGTAGTTTATGGGCAACCTGCTTCTGTAAAGCGGCATGTAACCGTATAACAAACGTATTATAATCTTTGCAAGCTCTTGCAGGGCCACAGAAAATGAAGTCGCGGGCCGGATTTGGCCCCCGGGCCTTGAGTTTGACACCCCTGTCTTAGGGTCTGTTACAGAATCCCATTTCTTTAGCTGACATTCATTATTATGTTAGCCCTATAATAAGTTAATATACCATGATGCAACCCAAAAGTACTCTGACCTCTGGTGTGTAATACTTTGGCTGCAGTGTGAACTCACATGCTTGAAGGTGTATTCAAAGACTTCAGAGAACCTGTGCAGGAGTGCGGGCTCCCTGGTGTGACTGTAGGCCATCAGGAAGGCAATGAGGGCCTCACAGTGGGGCCACCACAGCTTCATATTCCATTCCAACTGAAAACCAACACAGCGGCATCAGACGGCCTGCTCTCATACATTTCATTCAACTCAAGAAATCAACCAGATGCGAACAATAAGTACTATTACAAGCAAAACACTACAATATTCCCTGGCTAGCCTCTCACTCCCCAACCTTCATAGTCCTGTATTTGTGTTTTTGATGGGGGGCAGGGCATCTTTAGGTTTACACTATATGCCACATAATACTGGCATGCATCATCGGAAACATAACGATTCATTTAGGATGACGATCGGCATTGCAATATGTTCTGGTCATACATTGGTAAAAATATGATTTCATAATTTCAATAAAATGTGCATAAGGGCTCAGAACATTATGGTAGAAGTGTAAGATACAATCCTAAATAAGAAAGGTCATAAACACCTTCAACTAAGTTACATGGAACACATGTTTGTGCAGTTCTGACCCCAGCATGTAGAATTTTTTTTTAGTACTTGTACTGCATTATATTTGCAGAATACTACATGTGATTCACATACTGCAGTAGGCATGTTTTTAGAGAGGTGACTGAGGTGATGGATATCTATAAAAGCTATTTTCATTCAAACATCTTGAGGTGGCAAACCAGAGTTGAATAGACTGGTGGAAAACGTCTTCAGGTATCGATGAGTGATTATTCACCTGCGTGGGGCAGTGACCGTCAACATCCAGGAAGTAGAAGAGGCCGCCATGCTCTTTATCCCAGCCGTTGTGATAGGGGAGCTCCATGAACTTGTCGATGGCCGTCCTCTGGAGAGCCTCGTCCTTCTGCTGGGCGCTGACCTGGAGCAGGAACCAGCCGGCCTCCAGGGCGTGGCCTGAGCCAGGGTGTGGGGGAGAGAAACAGAACATGTTGAGGTCAGGAAAAGATCTCGACCCAAGCTCCCCTCGCCTTCCCTGGCAGAGCTGGAAGTACAGCCTGTGGTTCACCTGGGTTCTGCAGCCGGCCCTGGCACCCCGGCAGCTCTGCTCCGTCCACAGACACATTCTCTAAAATAGCTGTGCCGCCTCTCTGTTAGTTACAGGAGTAGGACAAATATAGTTGTTTAAATAATCAGATACTTGCAGTCCTGTCAAATAGAGTCAAAGTGAAGTAAGTAGTGAGAATGAGAACAACAAAAAAACAAGCTCTACAATATGACGTTACTCAGCAGTATGTTTTGACTTACATGGATGTTTGCTTATCACTGTTTTGTTGATTTTAAAGATAAAATGTTTGTTACCTTGCCAAAAGTACAGTTTTTTAGCTGTATTTCGAGTTTCTCTTTAGCAGAGCTGTGCTTGAAGTAGCATATTAGGCGTTTATGATCTGAGAAGAGCTAATAATTGTACAAAACATAATGAGTATACAGATGCACAGTGGAGAATTGGCCTAGCTACAGCAGTGCACTTTTTGTCAGTGTTATATATATGTTATTGCTATGACTATGTCAAACCAGTATTTTAAACTGAGCGATGGTAATGTAAAATCAATGGGGTTTTGGGAACAAGTTAACTTAAGGAAAGTAGGCTGGGTATTTTTTTGGGGCTGTGAATTTTGTTTAAAATTCCCATATGTCCAGAGACTGCAGGCAGAACAAAAGAAACCACTGTGAGTACGCACATGGACTTTACACTTGTATCTATCTTAAATGTTTGACATGACATGTTCAAGTTTAAAATGAACAGATTGTTTTGTTTATTTGTTATGATAGATCCATATTGATTTGTTTGTATGTTATGAGAAAAAGGGAGCAATTTATATCTGTAGATTCATAAATAATGAAAGTAATTGACAACCTTATTGAGATTATGTTTTAGTTGATGTTGATAAACCTGACCTGTAATATAGTGAGAATGTTCTTTTGTTTATAAAAATATCATCCACAGTACTTCCATGTTTTATGGTCCACCATCCAGCAGCTAGACTGCAATCAAATGTTAAACAGCATTTTGCGCCCAGTATTTTAATGTGCACACCACCCTAGTCTATCATTTTTTCCAGAAGTGTAAACTTGTTCATGATTGATCATTACAATCATTGGATCTGCTAGCCTCCAGAGTCAAAGCACTTCTGTGACAATATGTAGTTCAGCGTCTGGTGAACTTTGACATAAAATGTGTTGGTGTGGAAAGTTGTTAGCAGTTAGCTCACCAGCTAAGGTAGTTTTCCAACAGCCCTGTTGTAGTCACTATGTCTAGCAGCACTTTTCTGTGCTACTCTCTTGTCTAACTTTGCCCTACATGCTTTAAACCCAAGTGGTTGAGACAAGAGTCACACACTATTCATTGTGTTGGTATTAGTGTTAATTTCGTTGACTAAAACTATGACGAAATATGTTCGTCAACGACCTTTTTTTCCATGACGAAAACGAGACGATGACGAGACGGCACCGACGGCAGTAAACAATAACTGTAACGAAATCATCATGCAATATCGTTGACGAAAAGTGACGAGACGAAAATGTAGTTTACTAAATAAAAACTATGACAAAATCTCTCTTTACTTTCGTTGACGAAAAATGAGGAGACGAAATATTATCAAAGATAACGTTAAATCTCTGATAGTCAGTTTTTCTCCCAGCGGTTCCATTTCCGGTGCTGCGGCAGAGCAGCAGCTGTTTCTGTGCTGCGCGCGGCGGTACATTTGAGTTACACCGGGCAGCGGCACAATATGAACTGGCAGGAAGACTCGGGTCTAACTTATTTAACAGAAAATAAAATGGCAACAACAGGGCTTGGGAGCAGTGGTCGCGTTAACCGAATACCCCCCCGTCAGCGCGAGTGAGTGATACATTGTGCACTCGACGGGTAATAATGGATTAAGACGGAAATGTTACGATCCTGTCCGTCAAAATGACTGACAACGGAAAAGTCTAAAGCCACCACTGCTTGGGAGAAAGAAACGATGTGATATTTGGGCCCATTTTCGCTACAATGAGGCGGAGAAAAAAAGCGAATGCATTGTTTTATCAGAAGGGAAGCAATGTGGCCAAAACACAGCTGGTAAAAACACCACACACCTGACCAGATACTCTGCAAAGCTGCTTAAATCATTCAATCTGTGTTTTTCATCAAATAAGGACAAGATATAATCTTATTTATTTATATACTAAAATGACAAATTATTGGTTTTGGCTAGACTAGTTTGACTGAAATGTTCTATATAATCTGATGACTAAAAAAGACTCAACCGTTTTCATTGACAAAAAGTAGACTAAAATAATTAGTTTTCTTTGACTAAAATAAGACTAAAATGCTCAGACTTTTAGTCGACTAAAACTTGACTAAATAAAAACAGGATGAAGGTGACTAAATATGACTAAAACTAAAAAGGAAATTTAACACAGGACTAAGACTCAAACTAAATAAAAAAATAGCTGACGAAATGAACACTAGTTGGTATATGCTGATTTGGATGCTACACCATAAACTAACTCACTATATCTGAGGACATTTGAGCCACAGAGCATCAGTCATGCTGCATGTTCCACACCTGGATGTGTTGTAGAATCTGCTGCACACACCAGCTGGCCAGCTCTGTGTACTTCTGAACGACCTCTGCCCCCCCGCCTTCAGTGAGCTGCTGCACCAGACACAACAGCATCATGGGAACTGCCATACTGTTGGTGGGGACGTCTCCAGGAAGCTGGGGCCGGCCCAGGCCTGCCGGGTCCTCCCGCACCCAGCTGATCAGCTGCTCCATCATCTGCTCAGCCTCCAGCTAAAAACACAAGACAGAGCCCGTCAGCGATGGTGCAATCATGTTGCTGGAAAGGGATAAGCATGTTCAGGCAGGGTGACGGGGTACACAAAGTCAGCTGATCTCTGGTGAACTGTGTGTGCAGGGTACAGAACGATAGCTAGTAATGCAACACATCAGCTCCTGACTCCCTTATGAGGCACTTCAAGTATGGATTTAAACACATCTGGTAGCGACTCAGTAATGCAACATGTATCTATATAAATCCAATAGAGTGGTGCAGGAATGACTTTTAGCACTTCTGGTTCCCTCTTCGTGAAGTTAATGATTTTTAACATGATTGTTGTCAGACACCTGAAAAAGATCTAAGGTTAAAACAAGCGAAGAGGTTTTCATGTTTTGTGCTACGAAATAAAATACACTAGTGATCAGCCCATTGGTGAATGTCTGAAGCTTCTATGCGTTCTAAAAACAGTTGTTGCTAACAAAAACCACCCTTGAATGATGGGATGGTAGACTAAAAGCTTTAGGAATCCAAACTATAACATGTAATAAGTACCCTGTATCAAGATTGATGCAAAACAAGTATTTCCAAGGCACACCTTGATATGATCATTATAGTTATACAAAATAAGAGAATAACAGAATAACAGGTATGAAATCATTCCAACTCATACTACAGTTTAAAAAGGGAGTGATTTGTAAAATATGCATAAAGAAAAAGTAAATCTGTTCAGTTCTGTTTCACATGGGTGTTGTTGAGATGTATCTATAGATTTAGTCCCTAATGTTGCTCTCAAAGTGCACCAGATTGATGCTTTTAACTTCAACATGTAAACAAAAAAAAAAAAAAAAAAAATCTTCCCGGGGGAGCATGCCCCCGGGCCCCCCTAGAGGAGGTTAGGTCTCCCGCCCGCCCACACCCCCCGTCAAATTGTCCCACCCACATTGAGGATGCTTCCTACACTCATGCCTGGGACACAGTTTCGTGACTATTGTTGTGTTTTGCCCCCACGGGCAGGGGCATGGGGTTTAACAGGTTTTGAAGTATCCAATGTGTTCGTGATTTTTTATGTATTTTCCTTTAGAATGGCAGGAAATTAGTATTCAAATTGTTATTGAATTTTTGGTCCCCCCCAATGTTGACTCCATGAATACGGCCCTGCTATGCGTTCTAAAAACAGTTGTTGCTAACAAGTAACTGAACAGGACTACTAAACGTACAGTATTTGTTTTATAGCATTACCAAGCTTTTTACTTCTAGCAATTTGCAATCTAACAGTGGTGTGGAGATTATCCTGCAGAACAAAGCACATACGTGTCATAAACGTGTGTTGGCCACAGAGCTCATTTCTGCAATATTATGATATCCAATGGAAACATCTGATTTTCAGTGGGAGCCCCAATATGCTGACCTCCGGGTCGCCTTGCAGAAATACATCATCCCTGCACCGCTCTATAGTTACAACATCTATCTTCAGCCTATCAATGCAGGGACTTTAGTGATGCGTTTACGTTTGACCTGTCACCAACACGATGTGGAACATTTGGTTCAGCCATTGATGTTCCCAAGAGGACAATTTGAATGATTTCCAGACTTCCATCTAGCCCTACCATCAGTTAAAGAAGTTTCTATCCACATTCTATTCAATCAAGCAATTTCAATCTATATATCATTTAGTTTAATATGTATTTTGTACCTGCATGCCCTTGTCCCCAGTAACCCTGCTCAGTTCGTCCATGGCCAAAATGTAGAAGCACTCGCTGAAAATAGTCCTCTGAATCTTCACTGCTTTTCCGTCTCTAGTTAAGGAGAAGGCACACTTCCACTGGCCACTGCCGGCGCCGGGGACACGAGTGAACTTCCTCAGGAATGCTCCTCCTTAGAGACAAACAGAATATAGCTTATGATCCAACCATAGACTGTATATATAAATGGACGTAGGGTCCGTGACGTCACGCATAGGATTCTGCAGAGTTGCCGAGAAGCCCATAGTAGGCGGAGTCGGAAAAACGGCTCGACAGTGACGTCAGAGTTCAACTCCCGCCTGCTCCAGGGCAAAGAGGCGGAGCCGAGGCGGGACCTCAATGTGACCATGCCCTAATTTATGCAAAAACGTTAAGACCTAATATAAATAACCTAACTATATTCATAATAATATGTATTGCATCCAGGGGTAGAAACATGTTTTTTTCTGCTGTAAAGTTGGGCATTTTAACATGGAACATGGAAATTGCTCCTTTCTGCAGCCAGTCCCTAGCGGCCAATATATGAACTGCAGTGTGTGGCACTTCCGTATTGGCGTCCCGGCTCTTCCCCAGAGTTTGCCGCTTGGATCCAACACATCATTATGAGCAATATGTATAGCCTTTATAAAAAGGTGTAGTTCCAAGCCAAGATATAGGGGGCAGTATTTCAATTCCTAAACTCATGTAATGTATGTCCAAAAGTTAGCATCTCAACATTCTCATCATTCAATTCTGGCATATCTCACACATTTGAGCTTTAACATGTTGTAATCTAGACATAGGCTTAACATGTGAATGTTTGCCAACGTTTGATTGGACAGGACATTTTAGAAAATGCTGCACATCTAGTTGAACTAGAAATTAAACAATCAACAGTTGGGCTTTTTAGGTGCTAAATAGTGGAAATGTCCTAAATATATTGCTGCTGAATTTCATATTTTGATCTTAATGAACCCATACTTCATTGTGTGCATTTCCTACTTATAACAATGTACTGTTAAACTCTTTGAAAGCTTCATAGTGCCACAAATACAAAGTGCTCCTGTTTCCAAGTTCCCATAAAGATGGCACCTTGCAGATCCACCCAACAGGGACGTCACGTTGGCGCTGCTTTTCTTATGATTAGCAGAAAGCACCATCCCAACGGTCACTAATCACTTCGGTCAACAAAAGAACGCCACACTGCCCCATCTGGTACACAGATATACCCGTGAACAGATGTGTGGAACATGGAGGTTCCACTTAACTGAAGCTCATGTCTTAATGTGTCCTACTTATGGACATCCATATTACAGAAAGTAAAAACATACTGGGGTCTGTAACTCAGTTTGATCTGCGAACACATCATTTCTTCGATAGTCTTCTTTGAACAGTTTTTTTTTTGCATTCTCCAAGGACGGCATAATATTGTGTATTAATATAAAATTCAGTGGTGCATTCTTAGAAGACCGACGACTAGCCAAAGGATTTCATAGGAGATCACACGCACACACACACACACACACACACACACACACACACACACACACACACACACACACACACACACACACACACACACACACACACACACACACACACACACACACACACACACACACACACACACACACACACACACACACACACACACACACACACACACACACACACACACACACACACACACACACACACACACACACAATTAGGATTATTGTTGTGATGAACAGCCTGCTGAAGCTGCCTCTGTGTTTTCAGTGAGTTCGATCAGCCGTGTACTTCGAGCACGGTTTGGAAAAAAGGATGATGAGGAAGAGTGTGATAAGAAGGATGAAGACGGGGAGAAGAAGAGCAAACACAGCATCGACGGGATCCTGGGAGACAAAGGTAGGCCGCTGCCGGCGCAAGGGCATGGAGGAGAGGGCGCGCGGGGAGTCGGCTACAAATTGGGCCTAAACGGTGTTTAGTCTCTGCGCGATCTTCTCTTCATTATTTATGAATGTGTGTGTGTGTGTGTGTGTGTGTGTGTGTGTGTGTGGGGGGGGTACTCCCGTGGCGCTGCTGACAGAGGAGCGATGTGCCAGTCAATATCAATTACAGCAGCCTGACAGCGCCCACACACACACACACACACACACACACACACACACACACACACACACACACACACACACACACACACACACACACACACACACACACACACACACACACACACACACACACACACACACACACACACACACACACACACACACACACACACACACACACACACACACACACACACACACACCACACACACACACACACACACACACACACACACACACACACACACACACACACACACACACACACACACACACACACACACACACACACACACACACACACACACCTGCTTTTGCTGCTTCGAGGATTTCAGGCCTATGGAAGCGATCCATTGTTCTGTACAGACGGCAATACATCCACACCTGTGAAAAAAGACAAACGATTCATACAACATAATCTAATGGGTTTCTACTGACGGTTATTTTAAAATAGTAGCAGGAAAACTCCATAAACGGCATTTTCTGACCGTGTCACAGGAACTAAAACTTTAAAGATTATCGAAATAGTTGAGGATCAATCGACCAATCTTTGGACTTCTTGTTTATGCCACAGTCTTACCTGTCTCCCCTGCAGCCAGACGTACTTCAGCTCATCATACACCTCCCCATCCCTCCCCAAACAGGTGAAGAAGCCTCTGAAACACAACACACAGGTTAAAGGTCATCACAAGGACACCACACTGCATGCAAACAGACGTACACGGTTTTCATTTGAACAGCATTTCAGTGGAGATACAATACCCATGCAAAGGGTCGTGAGAGTGTTGGAGCCAGAAGTCCACTGTGGTGTCCAGTTCTTTACGAATCCGCTCTCGAAACTCCTCCAGCTTCACTGCAGACATGGCTCCTTTAAAGAGAACGTTTGTGATGAAGGAATGATGTTCTTCTGCCTTACTAAACAATACTTAACAAAACATTCAGGCTTTGAAGTCTTCTGGGTAAAGTGGCAAACTATTTAGAAAAGTGATTTGAAGATTTCCTTATTTCCAAGCAGGAACATCGGCTTCTGACTTTTTGTATATGTTCTACAAGACTCCCAGGGGCTTGTGAGCAACATCCTCCTCATCACCTCAGCTGATTGTCTAAATTAACTTGGCTATTGGAGTTATTGAAGTTAAGAATTTTGTAGAACCGCAACAATTTCACCATAATAATCCCTCCATTGATTCAGAGGAACTGGTACTGCATTGGATTTCTGCCTGTTTGTTGTGATACATGGAAGTGGAAGGAATTGGTTTGTGGGTGTTTCTCCCGCGCCCCCCGCAGGCTGAAACCAGTACAGCCTGCTTTACTAAAGTCGCAATAACAGCCTACAAGAATGGTTAGGTTAGACTCGGTTGTCAGGAAGCGCAATCTCACAAAAGCTTTTGCAAAAAAAAAATTCTAACATCCTGGCATAAGTATGTTTGTTTTTGTTGTTGTTTTGGTGTTTAAGAGTTGCATGGGATTCACCAGTCAAACTTTAACACAAACAAACTGACTGATGTAAATAAGTAAGGTGCTATTTGTTTCAGGTCCATTCACTGGGGATTGATGCAACACTCTTTCTTTCAGTTTACTCTTCGTCTTGACCAACCGCATTATTATACAATACATGTACATGTTGCTTATTTCCCAAACCGATTAAGGATGATTGTACATATAAGATTGTGCACAGCATGTATTTGTAAGGAACAAGTCAGATGTTGCAACAAAAACAACAACCCTGGGACAGTTGCAACAGACATCAGGGATTGTTGCAACATGTGTCAGACAAATACAATCCAAAAGTAGTGCAAAGTCATCAGGTTACATTACTCTTATTTTGTGATACTCAGATTAGGTTACTGAAGACAGGTAACTAGTCATTGTAACTGATTACATTTACCCTCCCAAGTCAAAAGCACGCCAGAATATGAAAAAAATAAAAATAATTAGGCATACTTAATGATGATCAAAGAGCATTTTAATGAATTAATACAGCTTCTCATTCACTTTTCCCCTGTTCATTATCTGTCATATCAAACACCGCGCAGCCCTGCTTTAAGAGATAGTGTTTTATTTACATTTTTGAGTAGTTCCCCGAAATGGAAGTCATATTAGCAGATCATCAGAACTATAAACAGACGATATGTTCCATTAATGCTCGAGGCGAAACGCACCGATCAGTTCAAGCGCGTCTTCTTGTTATGTCGAACATCTTTCGCCACCAAAGGTAAAATGCAAGCTAGACATTATTTATATTCTAAAATCCGATCAAAATTCAATGTTTTTTGGCCTCGTCAAAAGCGATAAAAACAATGCATTTGCAGTCAGTCCACATGATGTTTCTCATGCAGGCTATCGGTCGGGTTCAGCGGCAGAGAAAAGGCAAAGTGTGCCGGGAAAGAGTTCTTACCTTCGAGTAGTGAAGAGACAGACTGCTGTGGAGCCTACAGTATAAAGTGTGTTTGTGTGTGTGTGTGTGTGTGTGTGCTCTCTGACGGTCATATGACCATCCCAGGAAGAGGATCTGCTGAATCTACATTAACCCTTTAACTGCCACACCAAGACAAAAAATATGGAAACATTATTTGTGTGCATTTTTTTATCAAATGGGCCACACATAACCACACAGTTTTGTTTAGTTTTGTTTATATGAGCCTCTACCAACTGGTCGAGCTGGCCTTCTATGGTACAAGTACATTTTCAACAATCATCATATACAGTAAGGCAAGGCAAGTTTATTTATATAGCACTTTTCAACACAAGGCAATTCAAAGTGCTTTACAAAAAATGAAAGACATTAAGAAAATGGCATTTAAAATCAGTCTGTGAAGCTGACCGTTGAGCGGCCCAGACCAAGCAAGGAGGCAGAGGCAGAACGTCCAAAAATATAACCCGACGTGGGCATTTATTAAAATCATGGGCACAAAGTTCACCGCCTCAATCCTGCGGTTCTCCTTTCACACATCCTGCAGCCACAAGGATCTCACACACACACCCAGCCCCCTCAACAGACAGAGAAACAGAGCCTAAATACACACACTCTAATCAGCACAACACGACACAGGTGAGGGGGGAGGAGACAACACAGGACACCAGGTGCACACAATCATCAGCCACAGACAACATATACTGTGCAATCACGCTAATAAAGTGCCATTTTACCCGGCCTGAAGCCGTCAGTGTCACATTTCCTTCCCCCTCTCCCCAGGAAGTAGTGATGGCGAGATGAAGGGTTCATCTCATGAGGCTTCATCATGGGCTTCATTTGAACACAAACCCCCTGCTGGTCAAAGTGTGTACAACAGGCAGATTGGACATCTCAACAGTGTGCTCTATCTCATACAGAGTCCCCATTGAGTAAAGCCTTAGAATAACTCTAAACAACGAACATAAAATCATATTTTCATGTTAACAATATTGTATTTATTCCAGTTTAATGATTGTGATTGAAAAGCCTAAGGAGGCTGCTAAACATTGCAAAGAGGGATTTGTATTCCTTAATAATATTCTTAAACGTAACCATGTTGTATCCGGAGAAAGGCTAAACCATATCAAAGAATACATTTATTAACTACATTATCTCATTTAGCTGTAGCTTTTATAAACAACAAAAAAGACGTATTGTCCAGTCGTTGAACCAGAGACCCTGCGGTCATGAGTCAACTGCTTTCCAGCTGAGCCGCAGCACACACGATGAATCTCTCTGAAAACACTGCAACATATTTATTCATGTTTTTATTCCTACATTTATTTATGCTTGTATCTATTTATACTTATGACATGTTCCGACCTCTATATGAGTGAGGGTCTGAGCTCTCTTAATTCCATCGTGTCACCGGGCCCGGGTACAGGAGGGGTAATATGGTTCTTATTATACATCCATGGCATGGGTAATATCAGCACTGTGGTTCAACCATCCATGGGTTCAACGGTTCAACCGATCTGAATCGCTTCGTGAAGCAGTCACGTGGTATCGACAGGCAGCGAGGCTTCGTTTGTCATCGATGACGTCACTGGCCCAAAACGATACAAGCCTCGATACAAGCTTCACAGAAAGCTTCGGGGATTACTCGACACACGCTCCGAAGCCTCGGCGCAATACGTAACATCACTACCAGGAAGCACAGTGTCTGTGCAGTCTCGGCTTCGGGACAACCAGTCAGCCACCCGGTTTCAACGCCGCCTCCTCCGCCTGCAAACGCTGCTCCTCCTGCTTGTCTCTCGTCTCCTCCTGCTTGTCTCTCGTCTCCTGCTGCTTGTCTCTCGTCTCCTGCTCAGGCCCGGTTCCAGAACAAAATGACTCAGGGTGCATCTGAGATTAGAGAGGGTGCAGTGGTAAAGTGCTATTTTTATAAGTGGGGAGTGGACCTAACACCCTCTAGGGGGGTCCTCACCTCCCCTGGGGGGGTGTCCGGGGGCATGCTCCCCCGGGAAGATTTTTTTTTTTTAATATTGAAGTTAAAACCATCACTCTGGTGCACTTTGAGAGCAACATTAAGAGACCTATGGATCTATGTGCTCTTTGTTTGATTATGCCTTCCCAGTCCCTTATCACGTAGCCTATAAGAGCATGGCGCCAGTTGTTGTAGCCGTAATGTCCCCATGACAGTGCGGTGGTGGCGAAGTCGATAGGGACTTGGCTTGGGAACTGGAAGGTCACCAGTTCAAGTCCCCGAAAGACCAAGTGCTACCGAGGTGTCCCTGAGCAAGGCACCGTTCCCCACATTGCTCCCCGGGCGCCGTTCAAAATGGCAGCACACTGCTCCTAACACTAGGATGGGTCAAATGCAGAGAAATAATTTCCCCATGAGGGATTAATAAAAGTTCATCTTCATCTTCATGATCTGAACTGTTATTACCTGCAGTGTTACTGCTGGCGATACGGGCTGGTTGTTTTAACCATTGTCTGATGTCCATCATTGACTGCTGTGTCAGCACCTTGCAGATGATGAACGCGCAGCGGCACAGGTCACGCGCACCTGACATAATAACGTTACTTACTGTTTAAATTGACCAAATAAATGCAGCAGACAATGTTATTCAACCACAATTACAATTTATTTTATTTCAACTATATTCTTCTTCTTCTTCTTCTTATTATTATTACTACTATTGTTAGTAATAGTAGGCAAAATTTAATATTTTTCACTTTTCATTTTTTTTTAATGATACAATGGGCCACAGCATTAAGCAGATTTGTTTGGCATCATCTCAGTTGACCTGCATTCTGATCTTTATGCATCTGTAGTTTTGTGACCGCATCTTTCGACACGGCTTGTATTATACAACAGTCAAGCTTTTATAGCAAAAGAAGAAGACTAAAAACATCTGTGAATGTTAAGATAATAAATACCTTAGGGCAACTACATCTCAAATCAAAAACATGTCCGTCTTACCCTAATTAAAAACCTCATGAGCAATAGCAACATATTTGACCCATATTTTATTCCAATCAAAGGTTTTTAATGAATTAAAAGGTTATATTTACACGATTTCGACTGATACAATCAATAATGTTATTCTCAATCAGCAACTTCTGTGGAAAATAAACAAAAGAGGCAGTTCATGAAAATAAAAAAAAGAATAAGAAGCTAAAGGTTTATACTTAAAGAACTGCAGAATGTTGGCACAAAGTTCTGTTGTATCTCCACGTGTTCCTGAGAGGGTTAACACGCATCAGTGCACCAGTCTGTGTGCTAGCTGCAGTTCCTCAGGTACACCAGTCTGTGGGGCTCGAACTTCTCCCGACACAGGGGGCACTCCGCCTGTGGGAGGGAGAAACAACAATCAGTGTGTAGAGAGGGACAGTGCGTAGAGAGGGACAGTGTAGAGAGAGGGACAATGTGTAGAGAGGGACAGTGTAGAGAGAGGGACAGTGTAGAGAGAGGGACAGTGCGTAGAGAGGGACAGTGCGTAGAGAGAGGGACAGTGTAGAGAGAGGGACAGTGTAGAGAGAGGGACAGTGTGTAGAGAGGGACAGTGTGTAGAGAGGGACAGTGTAGAGAGAGGGACAGTGTGTAGAGAGGGACAGTGTAGAGAGAGGGACAGTGTAGAGAGAGGGACAGTGTAGAGAGAGGGACAGTGTGTAGAGAGGGACAGTGTGTAGAGAGGGACAGTGTGTAGAGAGGGACAGTGTGTAGAGAGGGACAGTGCGTAGAGAGGGACAGTGCGTAGAGAGGGACAGTGCGTAGAGAGGGACAGTGCGTAGAGAGGGACAGTGTAGAGAGGGACAGTGTAGAGAGGGACAGTGCGTAGAGAGGGACAGTGCGTAGAGAGGGACAGTGCGTAGAGAGGGACAGTGTGTAGAGAGTTTGTTGTCCACAGATGAAGTTAAATGGACTTCTTTCTGTGGAGTGATATGACTGCACATAATGTAGTCCCTTGAACAGAGCTCCATCAGCAGCTGCCTGCTAGCAGACAGAGCCGACCTGAAGCTGTGTAATGACACACGTGCACACCGTGGTAGCGGCAGTCTCTAGAATGAAGAGCCCATTTTCCTGATGGTTAAAAATGAAAGCTTTAGTCAGTGGACGGTGAGACCCCCATCAGCACGTCAGGTGACCCTCCCAGAGCCCCCGGCAACCCTCCACCACTCCACTTCCTGCCAACACACATCACACATGAGTTTTTTAACCTTCATATATTTGGTGTAGTTTTAATCAATGCCAAGTCAACTTCAACCCGCCATTTGTATTTTGTATAATAAACTGACATTTACTTCACTTAAGGTTTTATCTTTAATTATCTGCAGAAAAACAAAGGCAGAGGGATTTAGAGAGCAGTGAAGCTCTGGGTCATGTGGACTGCGCCACGTGCCAGGAACCTGAAGCGTTGCTATGAGAAGCATCACATGTTGGATTGTAAGATTTTGATATCACGATGGGCTCGATCATTGCTTCTTATTTGGCTGAACACAAGCGGCAGCTGGTGGAGAGCACCTTCACCAGAACACAGACATGTTTCATTTGAAAGTTTGGTCACTTGCTAATTCAGAGGTGATGTGCTGCTGGGGATGTTGATCTCATGCCCCGGCCACACGAGGACGAATTTGGTCGTTTGCGTTACTGTTTAGTGTCATATAGACCGCTCTGCCACACGAGGACGACCGAATACGGCACTAAACGACTGAGGAAACGATAACGGGTCCCAAGGTGGATAGAACGGCATACGCAACTCTCTGGGGGGTCAAACGGCTCCGTGTGTGCGCCCTATACGGACATTTTCAGATCACTGATAGTGATTGCGCAATAGCCCCGCCTCTCCCCACCTCTTCTGCTCACCTCCGCTTACCCCGCGCCAGTGCTGAAGTGTTTCGCCACCAACAACAACAACAACAATGGCGGATCGCAGAGTTGCTATCGTGCTCCGGACGCTATTGACCATGCTACAGTTGTTTGTGCAACATCTACAGCAATAATGACGAGGCAATAGCCCCGCCTCTCCCCACCTCTGCTGCTCACCCCCGCGTCAAAGTAAACTGCACCCTGAATTCAGATTATTTATCTTTCTCTCGCGAGTGAAGTCTAATCTGACAGGACGGAGACACGCAGCTCTGCCCACCTGCAGCTCCTCCCTATGCAGCAAAACACACACTTCAAGTCAGATCATCACCCTTAGCTATTTTAATTACCTCTCAAACTCCTAAACTAGTTATAAATATGTTTATTTTTACTGTCGGCCGGGCCACTCATTACTGGATCAGCTGCTGCATGAGACAGACGCTGACGCTGTCCGAAGAGAGGGAGGAAAAAGAGAGGCTCCGTGTATTTTATCATTATATTATATAGAGTCGTTATTCATTTGTTTTAAAGCTCAATAAATAACAAAGTAGACCTTTGACCGGCACTTTTATCATTTTGTCGGGAAGATTTAAACTTTAATAAACGCTGACTGGCGAAAAACTCTGCCCCCACCGCGGAGAATAAACAGAAGGGCAACCATGACAACCATGCTTCTTCGCTGCTTTTGTGGAGGAAGTTACAGCGCCACGTACAGGCTCTGCATATGTACTGCAGCTTCTCCAGCGGTTGGAGCTAAACGGAGCGGTCTCGTGTGGACAGACACTATCCGGTAAATATTGCGTGTGGAAGGAAGCTTGTTTGCGTTAATCCTATGCGTTTAGCCGTTTCCTTCGTCCTCGTGCGGCCGCGGCCTTAGTGAGTGTTGGCTGAAGAACGACAGAACATAAGGATGATGTGATGTTTTCAACATGGCTCTGTGCTCTGGTTAGAAGAAAGACAGCTGTTCCTTTTAACTGCTAGAAAGCACTGTTAAATATGTCAGGGTTTGAATGGCTCTTCTGTTTGAGGCTTCCTGTCTTAATGTGTTTTTGGATTACATTTAGTTATTGTTTTAAACTAAGAGAGGAAGTGCTTTTGATTGCCTCGGACTTTTGGGGGCATTTATAGACCACTTCATGTCAATGATTAAAGGGGGAAGTGTGGAACCTTCTGCTGCTGCCCAGCAGTTTCAGTGTTACCGTGATCAGAGGGGGCGTGGCCACGCAGGGTGACAGAGTCTGGTGTCCTCAATTGACTTCATCAGCAGCCACAAGAGGAATCTCAGCAATACATGACAAAGGAAGCTCTGCTTACCGAACCTAAACAAGACGGAGCTACTCCTCCTCCAGGTAAGGACTCTTCCATCCATGACCTTTCATCAGCACCTCTGTAGA
Source organism: Pseudochaenichthys georgianus (assembly GCF_902827115.2). Taxonomy (NCBI): domain Eukaryota; kingdom Metazoa; phylum Chordata; class Actinopteri; order Perciformes; family Channichthyidae; genus Pseudochaenichthys; species Pseudochaenichthys georgianus. Next base: position 38,953,127 of record NC_047509.1, read on the forward strand.
GTCAGACTGCAAAGGACTCTGGGTGTGACCCTGGACGACCAGCTGAACTTCCCTTCTAACATCACTGCTCCAACCCACTCGTACAGACGCACTCTACAACGTCAGGAGGACACATGAACTGACTGAGACGGTGACCGACTGTATGCTTTGATCCAGGCTCCTGTCACCTCACTGTCACAGCTCTGGACTTCCTGCATCCCAACTCTGCAGCTAAGTCAGAATGCAGGAGCCCAACCGGTTTGCACCCTTCCCAGAATTCTCCCACACTACCCCCCTCCTCCGCTGCCTGAACCCACTCCAAGGCACTGGTGCTGGCCCACCGTGCTGCGAGGGGATCCAGTCTTCCTTCATCCAGGACGTGGTTAAACCAAACACTCCAGCACGTGCACTTCACTCTGCAACAGCCAATCGAGCCCCTCGGCTGTAAAACACACCCGTCTACTATCTTGGCTCCAACATGGTAGAACGAGCTACCCATTGTTACCAGGGCAACAGAAAGTCTACAAATCTTCCATCGCAAGCTGAAAAGCCAGCTGTGTCGACTGCACCTTGGCCGATAAACACAAGTCTCACTTCAGTTTGGAGCACGTAGCTTTTAGGCACGTTGGAGATGATCATCTTCATTGGTTTTGGAGTGTCAGCTGATTGAAGCGAGGCAAAAAGGTTAGCGTTCAATGCATCGTCAAGACAGCTTGAAATGTGATCCCTTTCAAAGTAATGTGCTTGTTGCGTCCTTCTCACACTTGTCAGTGCGCTCCGATAACAAGATGACACACTCTGCGTACCTTGTGATACATGTTTTGGGGGCAGAATATTAAAATAGAGTTGGACAGAAAGCTCTTTAAATAACACTCCTGTCTCTCCATTCATGGCAGGAGGCTCTCTCCATCAGGACCAAAACCTCTCTCCACCTGAACACTTTCTTCCCCTCTGCTACCGGCCTCATCAACCAGGCCCGGCTCCCCCCTACCGACAGAATAACATTACACTAATGCACATCGTGGGAACGTCATACTGCGAGTGCTGAATACTGTAAATCCTGCACAACCCTTTTAACAAGTTGCACACTAACTCTTTTTAAACTTGCATCGCTTTCTATTTTGTTCATAGTATTTGTCCTATTTCATTTTACTGTACTCAGTTCCTTACCTATTTATATGTTGTGTAAATATGGTCCTTAATTTTCAAATAGTTACAATAGTCTTTGAAATAGCTTTTATAATAGTACTTTATTTTGCTCCTGTCTTTAAAAAAATAAACCATATTCTTCTACTTGTGTCTTTGTATGCATCATTAGTAATTACCTACTTGGTAATACGCTTCTGTTCTGATTCTGACTTGAGACACTACAGAGTGAGAAGTGCTTGAGAGTGGGTGCTGCAGCTGACCTTGGTGCTGCACCACTCTGTAATGCACTCCCAGCAGAAGAGGTGTCCGCAGGGCGTGGAGGTGGAGTGTCTGCGCTCCTCCAGGCAGAGCATACAGCTGGCCCCCTGGGGTGCCCCCCCGCTGTGTGTGTGCTGAGGACTGCAGACAAAAAGTTCAGCATCAGACTTTTTACAATGTTGACTGCAGCACAACACTCTATATAAAGTTCAATTCTAAAAGAAATACTTCACCCCCCAGATGTTTTTTTTTAATCAATAACTCACCCAATGAATTCTTGAAGAAAAACACCATAAAAGTTTCGTGTTTTGTCTTCAAGAGTTCAAGGTCGCCCGGGCGAGGCGCTGATATACACACGGGGATTCTACGGGAGACATCTTCCTTTCATGGAGTACAATCAGCATTCTCAATTGTGTTAATAGTTCACTTAAGACCTAAAGAAATTGTGTAACTAAATGTTACCATACTATCAATTAGTTGACATGGGAAGATATGTGGAATTATGACAAGAACATATCCATATGTGCCACACCCAAAGCAATCCGGTTTAGAAAACAAGACGGACACAAGTATCCCCTAACCAGGCACTGTCTCAGCTCCTCGCCGTCCCCTTTGTGTCAACCACGTGGAACCAAAGCAGGTCCCGCGACTCATCAGCTGGAAACTCACAATACTCCTCTACAATATTACATCCAATGGATCTAACCGACACTTCGATGTGGCGTGTCTTTGATTTGAGGTTTGCTAAGAGGAAATCTAACGACTGCTGCTAGTAAATGATGATATTACATGACATGTGATGACATGTGTTGTAAGTCTCATGTGACTTACACACACTGGGCAGCCCCCACAGGAGCAAAGTGGGGTGAAGTGTCTTGCCCAGGGACACAACGACATGCTGACTGCAGCAGGGATTGAACCAGTGCTCCACTGATCCGAAGACCAGCACACCACCCCATTGAGCCACAGCCGCACATTATATGATGTAAAACATATTACTACCCTATTATACTCTTTGGGGCTTTCCCTTTGCTTTCACAGCAGAGCCAGCGAACCAATCAGAGCAGCCTGGGCTCTGCCACCTGTTGAACCTTAAAGCATGGAGGCATAGTAGTCACAGTAGAGACACTACACACTAATATGAAGCTGAAGGTGAACAGAATAGTTTCCCTTTAAAGTCGTATTGAGTTAGTTCCCGTGAGAGAGATCAGATATGCATTTGTTATGTGTTGGTTGTGTCATTAGAGAGTTTGCAGAAATTAAGGAAAGTCAATAAATATATTGTTTATGAGAAAACAAACAACAATTGCCAGAACTGTGCTGCAGGAAATATGAACAGCTATTGGCCAGGTTCGATTGATCTGAAGAAGAACTCAGTAACGAACTGAGTAAGTAGCAACACCTCTCACTAAGACGAGCTTCAGATTAAAGACGAGTCGTTTGAATGCAGGTTTCGAGAGTGTGTGTTCTCTGAGAGTGTGTGTTCTCTGAGAGTGTGTGTTCTCTGGCAGTGTGTGTTCTCTGAGAGTGTGTGTTCTCTGAGAGTGTGTGTTCTCTGGCAGTGTGTGTTCTCTGGCAGTGTGTGTTCTCTGGCAGTGTGTGTTCTCTGAGAGTGTGTGTTCTCTGGCGGTGTGTGTTCTCTGGCAGTGTGTGTTCTCTGAGAGTGTGTGTTCTCTGGCGGTGTGTGTTCTCTGGCAGTGTGTGTTCTCTGGCGGTGTGTGTTCTCTGTGCGTACCTGAGGTTCCTGTGGAGCTGCCACTCCTGCCGGGCTCTCTGCTTCTTCCTGTAGTTGTTGAGCTGCAGACTCACAGTGATGAGGAGCTGCAGCAGGGACAGGGCCCCCAGGAGCCTGTAGCTGCTCCTGATGGTGCCGTCATCGCCCTGGAGCCCCGCCACACGCAGCTACACACACACACACACACACACACACACACACACACACACACACACACACACACACACACACACACACACACACACACACACACACACACACACACACACACACACACACACACACACACACACACACACACACACACCACACACACACACACACACACACACACACACACACACACACACACACACACACACACACACACACACACACACACACACACACACACACACACACACACACACACACACACACACACACACACACACACACACACACACACACACACACACACACACACACACACACACACCCCTAGTGGTGACCTCGTCATGCACTTAACTCAAAAGCCCAAACAATCAGAAACACATTTACGACCCGCCCCGTTTGACTGTAGTTACTCGTGAACACATGGTGGCGGGAGCAAACACGTGACCTCTGATATTCGAAGTACTCAGATCTTTTACTCGGGTAAAACTAGAATCAAAATATACTCAAAGCTTAGATTAAAAGAGCTTCTTATGTAGTATGACCAATTTCAGTCTCATGTTGTATTATTGTATTACAATTATTGATGCAATAATGTGTCACTTCAATGTGAACCTGGTCAAGGTGGAGCTCATGCTAATAACTAAGTACTGTTGGGAAGATAATACATGATATAATACATTATATAGCCTTAGTGGATTCACAACGTGTATTCATATCCTCAATATGCCAAGCAACTCATCTTGTAAGATAAGTTAGTGGATTAGAAAGTACAATATTGGTATAAAGTAGGATCATTCAAAAAATACTCAAATGAAGTACAAGTACCTCAAATGTTTACTTAGTAGAGGCAGAAGAAGAACTTGGATCTTTTACTAAATGAAAATGAATAATACTACAATGTAGAAATACTCACAAAAAAAAGACCTGCATTCATTACGTTACTGAAGTAAACTTACACAAGTTTTAGAACTAATCAGAACGGTTACTGGTGATCTGTTCATGTGGTCATTATTTACATTTTGCAGTTAATAAAAATGGAGCTAAATTACTTTTAGTGACTTTTTACAGGAGATCTTAATCCATATAAGTACATCATAATTCATTGGTTGATTTATATGTTGTATAAGCAGTAACACATGTTGTCAGATAAATGTAGTGGCATTAAGTACAATTTGTATTCCAAAATGTAATATAGTAGAAGTATAAAGTATTGTATAATACCTAAAACGTTCAGTACATACTTCATTACATTCCAGCCCTGGATGTTTGGTCGAGAGAGTGAGAGTATGAATGCAGACATAGGGCCTTCTCGCGTATCAGAATTTTACAAAATAAAAAAACATGCTTCTACTTGGTCTAATATGTGATATAAATGACGTGTAAAGAAATGGACATGACGTACATATCTGATGGCCGCCGCCCTCTTGGACAGGTGGTAGAAGGAGCCGCTGAGGTAGAACAGAGCCACGTGGAGGCGCTGCAGCAGGGTGAGAGCCAGCCGGAGGACAGACACAGCCAGGAGGCAGGCCCTCCTCTGGGGCTCCGGCAGCAGCCCCACCACCCTCTGCACCCCCCTCCTCAGCCAGGCCTCCAGGCTCCAGGACCGGGCCTGCCGCTGCCTCGCCCCCCCGCCTTCCAGCTCGTTCTCCAGGCTCACCAGCACCTTCTCCAGCAGGTAAGGGAAGAAGGAGTGGAGGAGGACAAAGAGGCTCCGCCTGGCCCGGGAGGGGACCCGGTGTTTAGTGGGGTCCACCTGGACCATGTGGACGTACTCCTCGCCCAGGGTCTGGTAGCCTGGGGGGGAGAAGGACACGAGTTCATCACAAGACAACTAACTATCAGAATCAGAAAACCTCTTTTCAGCAGTTATCACAGACTTGTTAAACATAGTAAAGTGAGTTTCTTAAGGACCTGACAATGTGGTTAACCCGTAGTATGCCAGGTCTGACAGCAGCTCGATCTCTCTCCTCCAGTCCAGCCATCGCTTGGATCCTACAGGAAGTGAACACACTTGAACCCTGAGACCACCCTGAGGTGCTGAAAGTACAGCTACACAGATAGACATGTAAACAAACACTTTAATCAACACGTTTCATTGTGATAATAACCAGTTGATATTTGTTATAAGCGTCAGACTGAGCAGAAAGAGTCAGGTCTCTCTCACACTGATGTAGTATGTACAGAACATGTTATATATTACTGTGCTTGACCCGTCAGACAGAGTGCATGATACATCAGATCTGACTCTTCACTCCTAAATGTGAATACATGTGAATAAGTTCACCAAACACAAGCCCTGCCAGCCTCAACACATGTGACACTTTCAACCTTACCCCGGAGCATTCTAGAATATACGAGGGGCTGTGTGTGTACCACTTAGGATTGTATTAGTATGGGCGGGACAGCAGTTTTCTCTACTTGATAAATGAAGTAAACTAGCTAAAGCTCTCGACTACATGTATTTGAAAAGATGAGTTACTTGTTACTTTTGCAGGTTCATATTATTAATAGAACATTTTATGTACTATTATGAGTGGAGATATCTGGCAGTATAAAAAGTCAGTAAAGTTATCTCATTGATAAATTAACACATTAATGCTTCACTTATTATGATCTACTGATATATTATATTATTCCAAAAATAAGTGACTCTTTCTCAGCGGTGCCACTGAAAATGGTTTATTTGAACATGGAACAGGAAAATAAGGTCTGCATATGAAACATGTCGTGCCTCTAAAACAAATCCAATAGTAGGCTAGCTTCTACACGCAACTCAGATCTCTCACCAGCGAAACACCTCGTCAGTTAAATGCCATTTTACGTTTCATTATTATACGATACGATACGGTATCTGTTATCATTATAGTATTACTATTTCGGCGATTAGATCAAATATAAATTATATTTGATGCAACTTTAGTTACATTTCCATGACTTTTCCAAAAACTTTGGGAAAAATATTGTTTTCCATAACTTTTCCAGGGCCTGGAATTAGCTTTTTAAATTTCCATGACTTTTCCAGGTATTTAATGACCGTAAGAACCCTGTTAAGTATATTCAACTTGCTTATAATTGTGTAATTATATTTAAGTAACATTGTTAATGAATCTTTTACTTGTAACATATTTCTACAGTGTGGTTTTACTACTTTTAATTCTTCCAACTCTACCTTCTGCATGAAACCCGGTGCATGATATAATCAGATTCAGACTCTTAATCAACCCAGAACAAGACACTTTTATAACAATATAACTTTACAAATTATTATTACCAAACACAAGGTTGACAGCAGGAGCCTGAACACATTTGAAACTGTTCACCTAGTGAAGAGAAGCCTTTATTAAACCCTCTCACCAGCCAGAGTCTGGAAGGCTTCGTTGGCGGTGTTCCTCAGGGAGCTCTGGTAGTACTCGTCCTTCTGACTGGAGCGGATCAGGTGGGACTGGTTAGCCGGACCGAGCGGCATGGTGAGCTCACAGCCACAGAGAGCTAATGTCGTTGTGACAGCAGGCGGACCGTCCGGTGAAACACAAGCCTGGTCCCTGTCTTGTGCATTGTCGGAATATGCATTAATATTTCATAAGTGTCACCATTTCATGGAGCTAAAGGAGCTAAAGTCAGTACCGTTGAAAGAGGAAATAAAACGGGAGTTGAGAAACAGAACACAGTCCCATAACCCGAGCCATCACGCACAGCGCCACTCTCTGGCCGGGGGAGGAACTACACGCGCACTCACAGCTGAGCCAATGAGGTGAGTTTGGCTGACAAGACAACAGGTTTGGGGGGTAACGGATTATATATAACGGGATTACATAATCAGGATACAAAAAAAGTTACTTTATTTCCTTACAGTTACATAACAAAATTATTATTTAGATTACTGTTACATTATTTAACATTGGGCATGACTGGCACGATTACAGTGTTGGTAAAAACTAAAAAGATCATATAGTGTTTGTTGTAAAGGATCAGATGTTGTCTCTTCTCTTAGAGCTGTACTGTTCTGTAGGATAATACTTGAAGTGTGAATCTAATCTTCTACTGCCTGAATCTGCTAATGGTTTTCACTTTCTTTGCTTCATGTGTTCTGTTTTTAATTCAGCAGGTGAATCTATATGTTCATAACATAGTGTGTGTGAGTTTAACTGTGTGTATTAAACTAAAACGGAGCATTTCCTGTCAACTCAGATTTTCTTTCTGCTTTTTTAAACTGTAGTATCTAGTCTGTGCTCATGTGTTTCAGTGTTGGTGTAAAGGCTGCTGCCGGAATATGCTTCATGACACGCAGCTTTTCCTATAGATAACATCATTTTTGATCCTAAATATCTTGGTTTCTTCTTTTCTAACGTCACAATGTTCTGTTGTCTTACATTAGAAACTTAAGTCAAAAAACAAATGTCTTGTTGTTGTTTTTCTCTTCTATTTATTTCATTGCATCTTATATTGAGGTAATCCAATGGCCTCGAAAATAATCAGGTACATTACTTATGTATTTTGATACTCAGATCAGGTTGCACTGCAGAAAGATGATGAAACCATTGTAATAGAGCTATAAAGCTTAACTGCACCTCTTAAATGTGCATGTCGCAATTGTTGCTTCGCACACAGAGTTTACAGAGCAGCTGTAATGACCCACTGTGCAGGTTGCAACAAGCGCTGCTTCCTGTGAACGTGGGTTAAGTGAATGCATCCAGTGGTTTAGAGCAGGTCTGCTGCTATCTGCCCTCCAAGCTGCATAACCAGTTCCTTTGTCTCCTCACTGCTGCTCCCTGAGCCAGCCAGGTGTACTATAACCGCAACGGAGGACATCCCATTATGATCCCACTGCTATCCTCTTACAGTGACTTGTATCGGCACTGTAGCATTGTGCACACCAGGAAGCTGCACTTTGCTCTCAGTGAGGGGAGGGGCTGGTCTTTTTCTTTTCCTCCTCCCTTTTAAGTTGGGAGCTGCTTGTTTCAGACAGAAGTAAGGGGTGGGAAGCTGCCTGGACTAAACCACTAACCCGCACACAGGGAGAGCCTGGCATCGGGACAGGTAAGACTGCATGCACTGTGTCACGTTCAACATCAACATACAGAATGTTTTGGTCCAGCTGGTTTATAGGCATCAGTGTTAGAGGAGTTATAGGCTGGTTATGCTTTAGTGGTCACATGTCGTGTTTTTGCTGCTATAAAGTCCCCTGAATGGATTCTGATTAGAGATCTCTTCCTTGATACTACTATACCGGTGCGTTCAGGTACATGTTCTTAGCAGCACTGTTGTGTTCATGGATTCATCTCAGTTAGCCATTAGAGCAGAGCAGGTGTGATCTAAAAGGCCAACATAAGTTAGTGAGGATCATGACAAATGTAAACATCACCATGGTGATTCACCAAAGTATGACATCACATGTACACACACTGGCTGTGCTGCTGTATCACAGTATATAGTCTTGTTCGGAACAGTGTTGGAAAAGTAAGATATTTTAGTTAGCAGGGAGATAAAAACAGGAACATTCAAATGTATAATCTCCATTTGAAATAGTTTGAAATGGTATGCAGTGGTTTTGGGAGAATAGTATTGGAATTTGAAACTATGGACATCCCGACTTTGTGAGATGTTTGAACAGACCAGAATATGCCTTTATAATCTGAATGTATACAAATGTTGTTTTTAAAGGAGATATTAGTTGCTATGTATTCAGATGTGTAATGTCACATGTAAAATGTCTATACATCAATTAGTCTTTAATATGTAAAATGATCTTAATTGATCCCATGATTTTGAAAGCAAGACTTTGTTGTATGACATTTTCAGATTCACATGTTTTTATAACATTGTATGAGCGATTCATATCAATGTATCACAGTGACACAGTCTCTTTGTGATATTACTAACGATGGGTATTTCGTGTGAAATTGGTATTTTCACGCCTGATTCCTTGAGAATTTTACATTCTCATTTACGAAATCTAAACAAATACCCTGGGAATATGTCAGTCAGCATATCTGAATTTAGAATTTTTAAATAAAGGCCTATTCACACTTGTATCAGTAGTAGGTCAAATCTACATTATTATAAGAGGCCGAGATCAGTATCATTTGTTGTTGCTTATATTATAGTACTCATACTGAAAATAGCAACACACACACACACACACACACACACACACACACACACACACACACACACACACACACACACACACACACACACACACACACACACACACACACACACACACACACACACACACACACACACACACACACACACACACACACACACACACACACACACACACACACACACACACACACACACACACACACACACACACACACACAGGTGCAGGAGGCCTGAGGGGCTTCAGGGGTCTGTGCCAGAAATCCAGGAGTGCTTAAACTGCTTCTACAGAACTTTTTCACAGGAGACTTGCCAAAGTAGGAAAGGACTGGAGAAACAGATAACAATAAGGATGGATCAGTTCCATTATGTACCACAGTGAGCTACTCTAGTGAGAATGCAAGACTCGCTGCCTGACCACCTATCCTACCCTCAACCAAGCGAGGTCAAATACCTTACCACCGACCTCTTGTAAGAGTCTATAGCAGTGGTAGTAGTACTCATGTCATTAACTTATTGACATATAACAATACAACAGCGTATAATTACTTTGTTACAAGTAAAGGTCTTTCATTCAAAATATTACTATAGTAAAAAAACACAAAAGTATAACAATAAAAAGAATATATAATTAAAGTACCAAAACTAAAAGTACTCATTTTGCAGAATGGCTATTTTCTGATGATTTTTTATATTGCTGGATTCTAATAAATGATCAATTAATGTAAACACAATTTAAATGTAGCAGCCGTTAAAGGTGGGGATACCTTTAATGACATTTTAAACTGCCAGGTATCTTAACTCATAATAATAAGCCGTCATAATTAATATCCTTTAATTTTTTGTCTTTATAATATTAACCTGCAAAGTAGTTAGTATATTACAATATTTTTGTAATCAAAATTGTAGTAGTAGTAACATAGAATGGCAATTCTCAAGTAATTATAGCCACTCTTTCTTTTAATGATGATACAGAAAGCGTATTATTCATAGCTTTCCAAAAGAATGAGACAGTTTAGTTCTCTTCAAGCGGTGAGTGATGGCGCCACCACCTTCTAATATGAGATGCAATGATGGGTTTTAAAACTGTTCCCTGCAATTAAGCAAAGAGAAGTGTGAAAGTGTGCAAAGTCAAGCACTACTTATTTATATAATCCATCACAAATGGTTCTGTTTTGGAAAACATCAGAAAGTCACTTCTTTACATAATAACTGACAAAGGGGCCCTGCGAGATCTGTGAGTTATAGCTTGACTCTGCAGAGAGGATGTCAGGGTCAAAAGAACAGCAGCAGTCACATGCTGCATCATCCCATCCATCACCCTGACCTCCTCTCTGGCAGCATGTGACTGCTGCTGTTCTTTTGACAATGGCCATGATTGATTCCAAACCTCAACTAGCGAGTAGCTATCTAAACCCTGATCAGGTCCTTTATATAAGTTAGTTGCAATGTGAACCGATTTTTTCTTTTGCAACCACAAGTTGTAACAGATAAAATCATTTTTTCCTTTGGATTTGGTTGGACAAAATGTGTAGATAATTTGAGGCACAGTACGTGTAGTAGAGTATGAATGCAGGCACATTTATTATTCTTAACAAATGTTAGAACATGGCATGGTTGTAATCTATCTAGTATCATATCAAGATATCCTCACCTTGCATTCTGTCAGAGGGACTTGAGAGGAACGACATTCTACCACACACATATTCAGCTTTTTATGAGGTCATCAGGTAAAACAAACAGGGCTTTGTTTGGTGGTGACAGGACTCTGCACACTGACTCTAAGTGCTGAATGCTGCATTTTAAAAACTGTTCTGAATCATTTACCTTTCAGAATGTACATGTCAAGGTGAATTCACGCTTCATAGGGTGAACAGTCTGTAACAACATTTAAATTGGAGACCACAACTTTTAAAACCTGCTTTACAAATAGGAGGCGTGGAGTTTGAAATATGTGAACCCTTACCAGGCAGTGAGGATCTAACACTTCTGAGGTGCACTGTGGGAAGTTTAGGGTCCAGCTCAACCCGTTCTTGAATCACGATAAAACCTGTTAAAGATGTTGCTGCTTCTTTTTTAATCTGTCTCTGGCAAGTTCCACAACGTTATGGAAGTGTAACTCTGACTCCCTGCAGTCAGAGACTCATTAACATATTTTATGTTCTGGAGCAACTTTTAATAGGAGAGGACTTTCTTCCCTGCACTGCCTTTGTCACTGAGCTCCAAGCCCTCAGGTGAATCTTCACAAATAGCTTCCAAGTAGTTGACATATATAGCTGCCTGCCTGCTATTTGAATCAGGTTAGTTTAACAGGAGGAAATAGTGCAGCTCTCTGGCACTATTTTCAGTGGAGGATTAATCTAGTTTGTGTAGTGAGTATTGTTTCACCGTAGAGCACTGGTGCGCAGGGCCGCCCCTGGCCAACTTGTGGCCCCACGCAAAGTTATATGATGAGGCCCTCTGTGTCGCGAGCGTCGACAGGGGGTGCTAGTGGAGAAACTGTGGCGCGCGTACACTGTAGGTGCACCGCATTTGCGCCTCAGATGCGCAAAATGAAGCACCCTCCGCAAAATGAAGCACCCTCCGCAAGCTGAGGCCCCTCCGCGAGGTGAGGCCAGTGGCAGTTCTAGACCAATTTGACTGGGGGCGCCAGTTATTTTCTGAGGGGGGCACAATAAATGCAGGACGAAAAAGAGAACTAGACAGTATGAAGTAATTGCGCATAAGAAAACAATGCAATACAGCTATTAGTATTTGTTTCAGTACACATATTTATTTCAGATATATCTTATAGTTATTACTGTTAGCTTCAGCTTAAGTTATAGTACAATTTTTGCACTAACACCATATCATATTTATATTAAAATAAAGGTAATGAACAGTTACATCTCTACTTTACATCTACAATTACACGGATACAATAGTTGAAATCACTTTTTTCACTTTTCATTTTTAGGGGGCCACAGGGGGGTCAGACGTCAGTATTAGGGGGCACTGGCCCCCCTGGCCCTACTAGAACTGCCCCTGGGTGAGGCCCCACACGTGAGGCCCCGATTATTTCTCAATCCAAATTGAACTCTATGAAATAAAACGGCACATTTGTCTTGTAGTAAATAAAAAGGGATCACTGTGAACGTGACGTATGATAGTACACGTTGAAGATCCAATGGGGATACTGAATGGCGGTTCCGATTGATCTCAATCAGTAAGGCATGACACAGACCAGAGTCCTGCACGGGTCTGATTTTCAAGACCCGCTCCCGCCCCGCACATATTGCCAATTAGTTCCGCAACCCGACCCGACCCGTCAGCACAAGATCCGCAACCCGACCCGAACCCGCATAGCCTATATATGAGCAGTGAAAACCTGCAATTATTAACACACGCAGTTGCATATTTGTCTTAAAAAGCGTGAGATGTTGGTTATTTTCTCCATCTAGGATGACACCAAAAGCCTCCAGACGTTGGATTTCGCTCTTGAGGAAGTGTTATTGAAAATGCTGTATTCTCCGCTAGAGAGCTTCACCTCAGCCATTTCGAATGTGGCGCGCACAGCAGCAGATTGATGCGCTGCAGAGGTTATGATTATGCGCGGGGGAGAGGTCTGAGGATTAAAATATTAAACTAAATTATTTTAATACATTTATTATGCAATACCCGTGACCCGACCCGCATCATCTTTGTTTTACCCAGAACCGAACCCGGAAAAAAGCGTTTGAAAAAATACCACCCGCGAATCACCTTTTTTGCGGGTCACCCGTCGGGTACCCGATGCAGGACTCTGACGCAGACCCAACGTTTCGTTGCTCTGATTGGCTGTAGGTCTATTCAAATTGCATTCGGAGGCATTTTGATCTGACCACGGCCGCACTGATATTATAACGCGAGAGAATTTCCACACCTTTAGTGTATACAACTCCCCCACTACTTAGAGTATTCCTTACACCCCTCTTCTAGCATAACCCCGAATGGTCTCAACCATATTGCATCAGTAACGTGCAGGATCAGTTTGTGTGTTGTGGACACCACCCGTATATTTTCAGAATCCGTGTTCTCAACATTTAGCATGTTGCCTATTAATTAATTCATTTAATTTGCTTATACTTTAACATAATTTTTCATGGTGGGGCTAAGGTGGGACTAAGCCATTTATTGGTATGGCTATAAGCCTACCCCAGCCATACCCTGGCGCCGCCACTGCATAAAGTAGGCCTACTGGTTAGCTTTCGGAGGGCGTTAGCTAGCTAACGTGTATGTTAACAACTGGAGTTATTAACACTAACTATAGCGCTGTTTCTCCTGTAACTGTACACCTGTCAGGCCAACCAGGACACAATTATACACATTTTAAATGGCAAATTAAGCCAAATATATATGCCAGTGTTTTCCCTGTATTTTAATAAGTGGCCGTTAAATGCTGCGGAGCACTGTCATCAGTCCGTGAATGAGACAAGTGCCTGTGGTTAGTTCAGGTGTCAGTAATAACCATCCATCCATCCATCTTCTCCCGCTTATCTGTGGTCGGGTCGCGGGGGTAGCAGTTCCAGCAGAGAGCCCCAAACTTTCTTTTCCCTGGCGACATCAACCAGCTCTGACTGGGGGATCCCAAGGCGCTCCCAGGCCAGCGAAGAGATATAATCCCTCCAACTGGTCCTAGGTCTACCCCTTGGTCTCTTCTCAGCTGGACGTGCCTGGAACACCTCCCTAGGGAGGCGCCCAGGTGGCATCCTAACTAGGTGCCCGAACCACCTCAACTGGCTCCTTTCGACGCGAAGGAGGAGCGGCTCAACTCCGAGTCCCTCCCTGATGACCGAACTTCTCACCTTATCCCTAAGGGAGACACCAGCCACCCTGCGGAGAAAACCCATCTTGGCCGCTTGTATCCGCGATCTCGTTCTTTCGGTCATGACCCATCCTTCATGACCATAGGTGAGGGTAGGAACGAAAATGGCCCGGTAGACAGAGAGCTTTGCCTTCTGGCTCAGCTCCCTTTTCGTCACAACGGTGCGGTAAAGCGACTGCAGTACCGCTCCCGCTGCTCCGATTCTCCGGCCCATCTCACGCTCCATTGTTCCCTCACTCGAGAACAAGACCCCGAGATACTTGAACTCCTTCACTTGGGGTAAGGACTCATTCCCTACTTGGAGTGGACAGTCCATCGGTTTCCTGCTGAGAACCATGGCCTCAGATTTGGAGGTGCTGATCCTCATCCCAGCCGCTTCACACTCGGTTGCGAACCGATCCAGTGAGTGCTGAAGGTCGCAGACCGATGAAGCCATTAGAACCACATCATCTGCAAAAATCAGTGGTGCAATCCTTAGTCCACCGAACTGCAGACCCCCTCCCCCACGACTACGCCTCGAAATCCGATCCATGTATATTACAAACAGGATTGGTGACAAAGCGCAGCCCTGACGGAGGCCAACCCTCACCGGAAATGGGTCCGACTTACTGCCGAGGACCCGGACACAGCTCTCGCTTTGGGAGTACAGAGATTGGATGGCCCTGAGTAGAGACCCCCTCACCCCATACTCCCGCAGCACCTCCCACAGTAACTCCCTGGGAACTCGGTCATACGCCTTCTCCAAGTCTACAAAACACATGTAGACCGGATAAGTGTACTCCCAGGCCCCCTCCAGGATCCTTGCGAGAGTAAAAAGCTGATCTGTCTTTCAACGACCAGGACGGAATCCGCATTGTTCCTCCTCAGTCTGAGGTTCGACAATCGGCCTGACCCTCCTTTCGAGTACCTTGGAGTAAACTTTCCCGGGGAGGCTGAGTAGTGTGATGCCTCTGTAATTGGCACACACCCTCTGATCCCCCTTTTTAAAAAGGGGAACCACCACCCCGGTCTGCCACTCCTTCGGTACTGTTTCCGACTTCCACGCAACGTTGATGAGACGTGTCAACCATGACAGTCCCTCAACACCCAGAGCCTTCAGCATTTCCGGGCGGATCTCATCCACCCCCGGGGCTTTGCCACTGTGGAGTTGTTTGACGACCTCAGTGACCTCCCCCCGGGAGATTGGTGTCGATCCCCCGTCATACTCCAGCTCTGCCTCTAACATAGAGGGCGGAGTTGTCGGGTTCAGGAGTTCCTCAAAGTGTTCCTTCCAACGCCCCAACACTCCATCAGTTGAGGTCAACAACGTCCCATCCTTACTGTACACAGCTTGGATGGTCCCCTGCTTCCCCCTCCTGAGGTGTCGGATAGTTTTCCAGAACAACTTTGGTGCCGCCCGAAAGTCTTTCTCCATGTCTTCTCTGAACTTCTCCCACACCCGCTGCTTTGCCTCGGCCACGGATGAGGCTGCTGCCCTTCGGGCCTGTCGGTACTTTGCAACTGCCTCGGGAGTCCCCCGGGATAACAAATCCCTGAAGGCCTCCTTCTTCAGTCGGACGGCTTCCCTGACCACCGGTGTCCACCAGGAGGTTCGAGGGTTACCGCCCCTTGAGGCACCTAGGACCTTGAGACCACAGCTCCCCGCCGCGGCTTCGGCAATAGAGGCTTTGAACACCGACCACTCTGGTTCAATGTCCCCAACCTCCACAGGAATGCCCGAAAAGCTCCGCCGGAGGTGGTTGAAGTAATAACCAGTCTGAGATAATAACAGCAGAACAGTGGAGGGTAAGTTATCTAACTGCTAAGGTCAGTTTAACTGAACAAGTGAAGTGAAAATAACGTTGTCTGTAGTCCAGGGTTGCCAACTCTCACACATCTGGCGTGTGACACACGCTTTCACTCTCAATCTCACGCTCTCACGCTGCCCAAACTATTCTCACGCCAAAACAAGAATACCGAAGACTAGAAACGGTTTTGAAAACTTTTGTCACGTAGTGATCGTCTTCTCAATAGAACATCTTTGATAATGTCTTCTGGCCAATCAGAATCACGATAACGTGGTGGTGGTGTTGTTGCAGGAAGTCCCGACGGAGAATACTTTTGCTGTAGTAAATCTCTATATACATCGATGCAACATTACGTGTTGATAGAAATCAACACGTAATGAAATAAGACCCCACAGTTTGATGATTGATAGGTGTGTGGGCTGTCTTTCATTTTGACACACAGAACAATGGGGTCTATCCACCCTTATCCACAATGTAAAGTCATTCACAGCCTCTTCCCTCTTCTCTCTGTGAGGAGCAGCAGGTTTAGCTTTCAGAACAAAGTAACAAAAAACTAAAATGACATTAATTTTTTTAAATATGTCGTGTAGTAATAGATGTATATATTTTTCTTCTCAAGAGAGAACCAGAATGTGTATTTTATGTTAGTAGTTCAAAAAATCTCCTGGGAGAGAATCCCCCCAGACCCCCCTGCAGGGGTTGGGTTTTCAGCATGTCAACTCTTTCACCTGTGGAGAAATTGCAGGATTGGCTCCAGGTCGCCCTTTTTATTTACTACAAGAGAAATGTGCCGTTTTATTTCATACAGTTCAATTTGGATTGAGACAGGGAAATCATCTAAACCTCACGCGTGACGTTTCACTGTCAAGGGGAGCGTGTATGTAATTACATTACAAATACTGACTTGAGCCCCACCACTGTATGGGTTAGCCCTACCATAGATTACCCAACAAAAATACTCCGTGGCCGCCACTGCCGCCCTGTATTACACATGCGCAGATCTAAGATCCAGTAGAAATGATAAAAAGTAAAAGTCTGCTGCTTATTGTTCTACTAGGCCAAAATAGAGTCAAAGAGTATGAGAGTGAGAGTGTGTTAATTAATATATTTGGCAGTTTGGAATAAGTCTGTACATTTGTTTGTATGTGTGTGTTTCATGTATAGGCCTCTCACGATAATTAATTTTGTTGGATACATTTTCCAGGATATTATTGCAATAAACGATTATATTGTCGGCACCGTTGTATGACCATTTTAGACCACTGACATAATGATAATATATAATAACTAATATATATATATATTTTTTTTAAGTAATATGTAATATATTACTTTTTTTTAGTAACGACCCCATCTCTTGGTATGAGGCATGCTACAATGGGTGATCTATTTGGTATTTTGAGCAAAACACCTCAGAGACATGTTTTGTATAGATGGCCCTATAATATATTGTATATAACATAATAGGTGACCTTTATGATACCAAATCTCAAATGGCTCCCGATGGCATGGCCAATGGTGCGCGCATCTGTATGAATGGAGGGTATAAAAACAGTCGATTAACCATTACCTCTTGTTCAAAGAATGCTTTTCCTGAGTGGATATATTACACCCACAGAAATATTTGGCCGAATGTAGAAGATTTATGTATTTCAATTGCGTATATCAAATGTCCATCTATTTGGATTACATAGTTCTTACATAAATTGACTGATAAACTGCATTGCAAATACATAATAACTATGTCTTCAACCTTATTATCAATACATCCAATGTGTTTCAAATGCAAAAGAACCAGTCTTATGTATTCGATATAAATAAAGCCTATCCATTTTAAATTGATAAGATCCTGGTTTACTGTATGTATGTAAAAATAAATATAGCTTATTTGGTGCATTAATTTAATAATGCATCAAATGTAGACATTGGAGTGGAGTTAATATAGTAACGTGTACTCCACTTTTTGTGGGTGTGTACTGTGATTTCTTGATGCATTACAATGTGAAACAAGGTGGCATGACTAATCTTGTGTTAGTGCTGTTAGTGTGGGGAATGTGGTTATGTATTATAAAAGTAGATTATTACAAAAAAAATGTATACATTTTATGCATTATTAAATTATTGCACCAAATAAGCTATATTTATTTTATATACATAAACCTGGATCTTATGCATTTAAAATGCATAGGCTTTATTTATATCGAATACATAAGCCTGGTTCTTTTGTATTTGAAACACATTGGATGTATTGATAATAAGGTTTTAGACATAGTTATTATGTATTTGCAATGCATAGAGTTTATCAGTCAATGTATGTAAGAACTATGTAATCCAAATAGATGGAAATGTTATATTTTATATGCAATTGAAATACATAAATCTCTATATTGGGGCCAAATATTTATGTGAGTGTACCATCTACTGTATTAAACTACAACTGAGAATTGTCCCTGTTAGTCTAGACTACAGCCTGAATATGTATATTACTTATATTGCTACTTAATAAAAAGCAGGTTTTTCTAAAAAAACAACATTACATTTGTTCACAGGTATCCCTAGTTGTATTGCACTTATCCTACAACAGCTTGTAACTTTGTTGTGTCTTTGGAGAGTGGGGAAGTCCATTCCAGTACATGACATGTATAGTATCCAGGTGTGTTTCACTGTCAGCCTGCGCAGGTACAGGTAGATCCCCCAACATCTCCCCAGGTGTAAACATTTGTCCTGGTTTCTTTTTTATTCAAGTACATCCCAACATATTTCTTGTGACCAAATGTCTCTTGCATTGCACATTATTCTTAGTGTTTGTTTGTTTGTTTAAGGATGACTTTTAGAATGCCAACAACTAAATCCTCATTAACTCATTGACATATTTAGATGACTTGTCATTCAGCCCGCTCACTGGCAAATGAACAAGTCGCAGCGTGTGTGTATTTTGTAGTGACACCAGCCAGGATTCATTACATTACAAAATCAATCACATCTTAAACACTGAGGAGTGGGAAAAGCAATTAATGTGTGTGAAGTGTATAATTACCTCGGCAGCACTTCTCGACTACAATGACAGCAATGTCTCAAACAAGACCGAATCCCATTTACATTCTGAGAAGAGTCCTCCCATCTCCGTTCCTTCTCTGAATATGAGTGAATATCATTAATGTCCTCAAAGAAAGAGAACCAAACAATATCCCAGTGTACGTTTGGAACACACTGCCTGACCTTTTCAGGCTTTATTTTATTTCCTCTACCGAATAATTTCATACTTTTCTTCTTGTGCATCTGGTCGGGAGTGACTCTGACCTTTTGTATACGTCTCCTTCATTGCGGAATGACCACATAGAAAAAAAAGCACATCTGGCTTGGAAACGAGCTGCGAGATAAGTTGCCTTTAGACTGTCAAATGTCTGTTGGTGTTGCCCTTTAAGAGCCGGGATAGCTTTTTCGCGCATTATTAAGACTATCAAAGGAAATGAGGTGATGTTTTATGCAACCCTGGACTAGTTTCATTTCAGCAACAAAAAAACATTCAGTCTAGTTTTTGCCTTTAACTTTGGCACATTTCTATCATGCATTGTCCATTCATGCCGTTAGCATCAATGGTTACAGATGTTGCGTTAGCATTAGCTTGCCTTTGTGTTTCCCTGCGTGTTTTTATGCTGCTGTTTTCTTGTTTCTTATCTAATTTCCAGTTGGGCTGTAAATGCATTCAGTCCATTCATTTTTTTAATTCCAAAAACATGTTATAGTTATATGTTATAGGATAGCTAACATTTCTAGAGACATATGATAACTGATCAAACAACACATTCCGCTACTAAAGAAGCAATTTGACTTTTTGTCACGATTTCATCATGGAAAAAGTTCATCATCAGTTTTCTTTCACAAACTGATTTTGTAAGGTCCTCAATGCACTCTTTGGTAGCATGCTTAATGTTCTCTGCTTTTAATGATTATGATTGTGATTTTTAAATGACTCTTTAACTTAATTATCTTACAAAAGATTCAATTGCAACTGCATCATTTCTGATTATTTCTGCCTGGTCATCCCTGAAACTATTAACTGAGACAGTTTTGTTGAATTAAGACTGAATGTTAATGAGGCATCCAGATAGAATCATGCCTTTACTTTGGGCAGGCTTTCACTCACATACAAAGCCCTGCCATGCCCCGTTGGCTTCTGGGAAACGTTGAGTAGAACAGCCTGTGGTCCTCACGTTCACTATTTTGGCCATCATTGATAACATAGTCAAAGTAATCTGAGAATTGATGCGAATACAGAAAGTTGTTGACATGTAGCCACCATCATAACTAAGTTGTGCTAGCATGTGTTAACAGCAACAACACAGGTTTTCACTCACTTCAGTCTCCCATATAAACGCTAGTTATTGTTATTTCAAACGTCAGCAAAGGGACGTTAACCAAACCTCATCGTGTACTTCTGATACCTAAGCCTACTTTAAACTGAACTTAATGAAACTGAGACCTATTAATAAGGTGTGATGCTCCTTCTGGCCTACAGGGGGTGCAGTTTGTCCCTTCTGAAATATAAGGGTGGTACGTGTAGTGAAAGAATGCATAACGGCCATTTAATTACCTGATCACTTTCGCAGCTGTATTACAGTCTGAATGGTTTATCACAAGCAGTTCTGTTCAGCACAGTGATGCCATGAAACACAGTATTGGACCAGTTCACCTTCGTCTACCTAGACTAGTCAGACTAGCCACCTAGAACTTTGTAAAGCCAAAATGTCAATTGTATTTTACATTACATTTAGCTGACACTTTTATCCACAGTGACTTGCAATACGTGCAATAATCCATAAAGATACAATCTCAGAACAACAACATATTGCAGGTATTCACTTCAAATAAGCCAAACCATGTATTCACTGCAGAAAATAAGAAAGAGAAGCAGTAGATCTGAGCGATAGGCACTTTCTGCAACTGGAGGACAGAATAACAGATTACAGAATGTTGCCGGAGAAGTTCTGCCAGGCCGTTCAGTGATGCAATGCAAATGTAAGTTGGTGAACGGAGTGAAGCTTCCACTTTGTTTTGTTATTTTTGTCTCAGAAGACTAAAATCATATCACCTCTTCTTTGGCTCGATGCCAGGGAACAGCAGGGTCTGCACACATTCTGAGAAACTCAAATAATATATTGTCTCACAGGGAAAACAATAACAGTGTGTGTGTGTGTGTGTGTGTGTGTGTGTGTGTGTGTGTGTGTGTGTGTGTGTGTGTGCACACATGTGACTTCTTAACTCCTCTGCTATGACCACACCACGTACTCTGTGACATGCTGCTGGCCACCCTTGGCAGCTCTTATTGTGTGTGGTTTGATGGGAAAAGCCGGCTCTGCATCTTTTGTTGGCACGGTGTTGGTTTTCAGCCCCTTTGAACTCAGTCATGGGGGATATCACTGAATTGAAACCCAGCACCTTATCCCGAATAAAGACCAGAGGGATTCAACAATCCTACCTCCACAGTGTGTTGAGGCCGATGCTGTTGGTGCTGTTTGTGGGGGGATATTTACGAATTCAACAGAATGAAATGTTGTAGTAAAAATGTCTGTTGGGTGTAGATATACAATTAGACATATCGGTTCAGAAACAAATACTGATAAGGACTAAACATCGTAGAAAACAAATGATTCAAACTTCGATAAAACCACCAACGTAATGATAATGTTGCTATTGTTCAACATTTTTAAGTGAAAAAAGTGCATCTATTTAAGAGCATTAATGTACCAAGTAAAAAAAAAAGCAATCTCTTAATTAGTTTATGAATTATTGATCTTTCGTCCTGGGCACTATATGGAAGTAAATTATTCAAAAGGGAAATGTAGGGGTTTACCATCTGTTGACCATTGAAAGCCACAAACACCACCTCTAGCTTTCAATGTGTTATAAGAGTGACTATTTACGAGGATAGTAAGGGTTGTAATGTAATGTAGTGTTTAATCTGTAAAGGGGTCATCCCCTGGGCAGCAGACATGTGATCAGAACACTTCAGTTCCACTGAATTGTGAGGTTGACTGATCAGAAATATCTGGTGCACTTTGTTTGAAACACCAATCGATTACCGCAGCAGCTCCTGTCTAGAGTTGCCAGCTCTCCATTGAATGTAGCATTTGTGTGTGTGTGTGTGTGTGTGTGTGTGTGTGTGTGTGTGTGTGTGTGTATATACAGCCACCACCATTTATTTCAAAAGAAGTCCAGATTTCAGCTTTAAAGGTACCATTTTGTAAGATGTGGTTACAGTGTTGACGTCGTGTCAAAGACTTCCATGTAGTGTATTGCAGAGATATCTACTGAAATTAGCTGACTGACTAGTCTTCCTAGTCTTCAAAGGCAGAGCTTAGTCTTCAAAGGCAGCTTCCAAATACAGGTTCTGTCTGGATCTCTCTTCCCCTGGTGGGCTGCTCTGTGTATCAGTGTTCGAATATATAAATGGATATTGCAAGGGGTAACATTTGGCCCGGACAGCCCCAGCACATACTGTAGGCTCACGCTCTTACGTCACTAGTCTTGCATGTCTCAACAATGTATACGTTAGCAAAAAAGCAGTTTATTTGTGCGTGACATCGAGTGCTTCCTACATTTACAGCCAGACACCAGCCAGTGTAAGAGACGTTTGTCCTCAGGGGGGGGGGGGGGTCTGCAGTGGTGTCAGCAAACCACCCGTCTCATTAACCATGCTCTGAGGGTGTGTGCTTTATGCGTCATGATTGTTTATCTACACCAGATTTGTTTATGAGTTTTACAAGAGGACAATATGTCTATCCTCTTAATCTGCCTCTTCATTTGGATCTTTTAGTGCACTTAATATTTGCATTTAACCTTCAAAATGGAATATTTGAGTACATTTTTTCTTTCTTTCTTCCTGAATATTCTTTATTTTGCAATACATTGCAGGAAGAAGTATGTGTATTTCAATGTGTTAGTGCTATAATAGTGTTGCACTTACACCAAGGATAATCATGATAAATAAGCATGATGTAAATATCATGGCCCCAACATAACAAAGCCCAATTCAACCCTTGCTTTAACTTTGTAACTGTTTGTCACATGACTACCACAATGACCAGTTACAGTGTTGTCACAGTTATGAGCACCTTTCGGGGGGAATAATATCTAGCTGTGATTGCGTCAACCCGGTGATGTGTTGGTATTTGATTAATGATCATGAAACCTCAGGGATTTAGCATGATTTGCTCCTTTCAGCAGCATACATGTAATTGTCTGTTATGCACATTATGTTGGATGCAACTTTCGTGACACTTTAATGACGTACACTGAATGATCCCATTGTGTGCACATGTGTGGAGGCAGCTGTCAGGTGGGCCTGTAGAAGAGAGAGCCATTGTGTTTCCCTTTGACTATTGGTTTCAAATATCTACTGACCAATGTGTGCAAATCACTTCAACACATTGATCCATTCATTAGGACCCTTTGCTTGTACACAAATACACAGTGGAAATCCACTGTGTGAGCGTCCATGTATATGTCTCCCTCTTTCTCTCAGTTTAGAGAAGCCGCCTTTCTACTCGTGTCTTTGCCAGCTCATCAAGTCCTTTTGGTCCTTGACCGATTTAGAACATTTTGGAATGGTTTTGGATGTTATTGAGGATGTTGAATCAATTTCTGACATTTTAAGGATACAAAATGGCAGTTTTAACCAGAAAGTGGACATATTTGTACTGCCGGTGGGCTGATTATGAGGAATTTCTGGTCGACTCAAAACTGCAATTTTTTATCCATGTCAGTAATGTATTCAGCATCCTCAATATACTTAAACAAAACAACCAAACATTGTCCAAATCAATCAAGACATTTGTAAGCTATTGTCTAAGCTATGTTAACTATGAGGGGCCGTACAGGCCGTAATTCATACTGGTCCTCTCACGCACATACATTCTCCTTTTACATACATACTTTTTCACTCTCACACATGTAAATATTTACACTCACACATTCATACATTTTGCTCTCATATTATCATATTTCAATGCACACATTCATATATTGTCACTCACACATTCATGCATTTTGTTCTCATATTTATATATTTTAATGCTCATATTTATACATTTTGCTCTCATGCACATTCATTCAATGTTTACATTTAATATTATAAATAATATTATATGCATGTATGAAGACAATGTATGTATGCAAGAGAAGAATGTATGTATGTCGAAGACAATATATGTATGCAAGAGAAGAATGCATGTATGTGTGAGAGAAAGTATAGTGGAAACGGAAGGCAGGTCATTATCGCGCTGTGATCGCTTTGTATCGATCATCAAATATAGCAGGGGAAAAAAGAGCAACTGATTTGAAAAGAAAACCTCGAGAGACGGCTGAGGTGACCGCAGTGCAGAACCGCTGTTTAGTTTAAATCTCCTAACAATGTTGACCATTTTAGACAGAGGCTTATTATATTTACAGCCCTTAATAACATTCATTTTCTGGGCTCAATGTGTGTCGTGGCCGTTTTCATTGTGATCGCTAAATTCCCCTAGTTTCCCCTTGTTTATAATATCACCGTTTCAAGCAAACGAGTGCTTTTTGTTTTGAAATCACTTCCGCGAGTTTCGCGGCCCCCCCTCCCCCCTCGCTACAATGACCATTAGACCATTTAGTAAGGTAAAAAGCAAAAGGGCAAAAACGCCTCTCAGACGCTATTCCATTGACTTTTTTAATAAAGAAAAACAAATGGTCCGTAGATACACGGCAGAGTTCCCGTTAGCCGGTAATTACCGGATTATGACCAGTCAAATATGCTGAAGACCAGCAAATCTAAATCTCTCCGGTCAAAGTGTCCGGTCAAAATAATTTCCTTTTAGCGCAATACCGCATCAGTTGCGCAACTTGCGCCACTTATGTGACAGACAAAAGAGTATGTGACAGACAAGAATAGTCAATTCTAATGTCTAACACTTAATGTGGAGAAAGAGATGTCCTGGATGGGTTGATTGTACCTTGATCTGTTGGTAATGCCTCGGGGTTCCGGTGGGCATGTAAACAAATGCATAATGCTGCCCTATACTTTGCGGCCTCACCCGGTTGCATAGCGACGCTTATTGTTGAGGTGTCTTTTAATAAGCAGGTAGTCCTATCATTAGCTAGAACTAGCTGGATCTGATCGATATGGACATAAACGCGAGTGAAGTCTAATCTGACGGGAGAGAGAGATCAGCTGCTGCTGACGAGTCGACACGCAGCTCTGCATGATCACATGTAGAGGTGAGCGGACAAAACACACACTTCAGGTTAGAATATCACACGTAGCTATTTTAATTACCTCTCAAACTACCTAAACTAGTTATAGATATGTTTAGTTTTACTGTCGGGTCACTCATCACTGATCCGCGAGCTGCATGATACTGACGGACTGTCAGGAGAGGGAGAGAGCGCCCCGTTTATTCCCAATATTGTAAATTACTGTACAATTTTGAATAGTTAATCTATTATAATTAGTTTGTTTAATATCGAATCATATCAATTTGTTTGAAAGCTCAATAAATAACAAAGAAGACCTTTGACTGGCACTTTTCAAATGTTGTCCGGAAGATTTAAACTTTAACAGACATGTTGACCGGCGAAAAAATATTCTAACGGGAACTCTGATACACGGATTCATCTCCCTCCATCGTGTTGATTTGAATCCGAAGTTCTGAACATGAGCCCGCCCCGCTCGATCTTCTGAGCCAATCACAGCGCGATAATGACCTGCCTTCCGTTTCAACCATACTCCTTCCGTTTCCACTATACTTTCTCTCACACATACATATATTCTTCTCTTGCATACATATATTGTCTTCAAACAACATTCGTCTCTTACATACATATATTGTCTTCAGACATGCATATATTATTTATAATATTATTATATAAACATTGAAATAATTATTTGATCCCCTTGCAGAACACGTGTTAGTACTTGGTGGAGAAACCCTTGTTGGACACACAGAGGTCAGACGCTTCTTGTAGTAGGTCTGTGCACATCTCAGGAAGGATGTTGGTCCACTCCTCTCTGAAGATCCTCTCCAAATCCTTCAGGTTTTGAGACTGATGCTTGGCATCTCGAAGCTTCAGCTCCCTCCACAGATCTTCTATGGCAGTGGTTCCCAACCTGGGGGGCGCCAAAGATCGCAGGGGGGGCGCCAGGCCTCAGATGATTTGAGGCCAAATATCATATTTAGACTTTTTTTTTTTTTTACTTTATTTTACATATAATTGTAACTCAATACATGATTGTCACTAAAAGCCTTGTCTCTTCATTACAATACAATATACAACATAATTGATTAATTCATTTGAATAAAAATTCAAGTTAGTAGCGATTAAAGGCATAAAAAGACAGAAATGTATAATTCTTTCTTTAATAGAAATGTTTCTTCTGCTCGTAAAGTGTCCAAACCAGGCTTTGCTGGATACGCGCATTTTTAAAACATAGTCATTGTCCATGCCGGTTTCAGTTGGATTATTTGTCACAGTTGCTCCGATCAGATCGGTCTCCTCCATTTTGTAGATTATTTACAACTTTTGAATCCACATAAACACATCAGCAAAATCCGGTTTACATGGAGCATGTGTTTTAAACAGTTTAATCCCTTTGTGCCGTCCTTTAATTTCTTCATACAGCGGGAATCCAAATGAATTAATCCTGAGTCCAATAGCCATCAAAGTCACTCCAGTGCTCCTTAATTACGCTTTCATCCTCCTTTAACAAAATACTTCACATTCATCCAGTTTGTGACAGTAGTTGTAGCATTTTTGAGACTTTTAAACTTTAATTACCGCTGTTGTCATTTGGGGGGGGCTCTTGGGAAAAAAGGTTGGGAACCACTGTTCTTTGGGATTACGGTCTGGAGACTGGCTAGGCCCCTCCATCACCTACATGTACTTCTTCTTTAGCCACTCCTGTGTTGCCTTGGCCGTATGTTCAGGGTCATTGTCCTGCTGGAAGACCCATCCATGACCCATCTTCAGTGTCCTGGCTGAGGGAAGGAGGCTATCGGCCAAGATGTTACGGGACATGGCCCCTTCCATCCTCTCCTCGATGCAGTGAAGTCGTCCTGTCCCCTTAGCAGAGAAACACCCCCAAAGCATAATGTTTCCACCTCCATGCTTGACGGTGGGGATGGTGTTCTTGGAGCTATAGTCAGCATCTCTCTTCCTCCAAACACGGCGTGTCCAGTTGATGCCAATGGTCAACATTTTGGTCTCATCTGACCACATCCTCTTCTCCCAAGCATACTCATTCAGATGTGTATTGTCAAACTTCAGACGGGCCTTTCATGTTCTTCTTGAGCAGGTGTCACGATCTTGGTGTTACGTCACGGTTTTAGTGTCGTCTGTCTGGTAATGGGTTTTGTTTTGCTGTTCTGTTCTCCCTGTCTCTTGTGTTCCTCCTGTGTCTGGTTGTCTCATTGTGTTCACCTGTTGCCCTTGTGTTTCTGCCTCCCTTACCTAGCTGGTTCTCGTCCTGTGATTACCCCTCTCTGTATTTAGTCTTTCCCTGTGTTCCCCAGTCGGTTCATTGTTTGTTTTTTCCTGTCTCCTTCCATGTCAGTCACGGTCAGCTTTTTGGTGAAGTGTTTTCCTTGTGTTAACAACCTATGTTATCCATGCCATGTTTTTTGATCTTCAGCTTTGAAAATAAAGCTCGCCTTTTTGTTTATAGACCTCTTACCTTTTTGTAGTATGCATCTGGGTCCTACCTTTTCCGCGATCATAACAGCAGGGGGCCTTCAGGCGCTGCAGGATTTGATCCATTATGGTGTAGTGCAGTGGTTCTCAACTGGTAGGTCCTGTTTTGAGTGGGTCGCAGATGTGTGAGTGAAGACAATTATTATTTCCTTTTTTTTTTGGGGGGGGAAAAAGTCAAACTTGTATTTTTGAAGGCTCGATTTTCTAACGCTGTGCATGCAGTAGGCGTTGGACTGGAAGTAGTGGAGACCATACACGGTTTTGAAAACTTCTGTCACGTAGTGATCATCTTCTCAATAAAACATCTTTGCTGATGTTTTTTCGAGCCAATCAGAATCAAGATTGTTGCCGGAAGTCCCCATGGAGCATAACTTTGCGGTAGAACTATTCTTTATACATCCATGGGTACAACTTCAGATAAAAACAGTGATTTGTACAATGACTCCAGTGTTATTAAAGTTGTGCTGGCATGTGACCAGGTTCTTTAACCGTAGGTGATATGAGAGAGAACCATAGAGTACATCAGAGCTGCCTCTGTTGTCATCTATGTTAAACCTGAAATTGCACTGGGGACCGTACTATACATTTCTAACATACAACTTTGGGGTACTCAACATTTCGGGCTTCACACTGGCAAATACACTGGACAGAGTTTGTAAGAAGTTACTTAACTTAAAAACTGCAGCCAATGCTATTGGGCATCCTTTCTCTCCGGACCATACAGTCACACATTGGTTGCTTTTGTTCTACCACTCAGTTCAGTCATGCTTGGAGTTGTGAAATAGAGGTGAAGTGCATGAATATGCTTCAGCGTGTCTCTGACATGTTGTAGTTAGCAACTGAAAGGGTGTTGACCTACATGTACAGTTTAAAGTTTCTGCCCTCAGGAACACTTTTGTTCCATTTAACAGTCATTCATCTTAATAACAGCCTTTCTCTATGTTGAATCTACTAGCTGCACACTGCATGATTGGAGGTACCTTAAGCAGTTTCTAAAATGAACGGCCAGGGTTCCCCTATTATATTTACTAAAGGGCCAATTTGTGTCAAGCATGACCAAAATGTTATGTGTCACTAAAAGTTGTTTTACACTATGTGCAGATGTTACCTCTATTATAATTGTTGTAGTAGTGGCAGTAGTAATTAAATAAACCCTGTGTTGAGAGTAAAGGAAAAATACATAATTGAAACAAAATTAGACCGAAATCAAACATTTATTAACAATAATAATTAATAAATGCTTTAACAAATACAAATGATTTTGCCGTGGTCTGATGGGGCATAACAATAAAACAAACATAAAAAACAACAGCGTGAACTCTGATCAAATAGTCAGACAGGTCCACATCCAATTCAGCTGTAACACACACACACACCCACACACACACGCACGCACGCACGCACACACACACACACTGGGAAAGACAGGAAGTCAGAGAGAGAGTTTCAGTTAGTTACTTTTATAATGTCATACCAAAATACACCGCATTATTAGTTTTAACATTTTTAAATATGTGTACCAAATAATATCAGGCTGCAAATAACAAATAGTATTGGTTTTTTTTAACTTTATTTTTAATATATTATTTTAATGTTGTATTCAATTTGACCAGTTTGTGGGCTGTTGTTAAAAGCCCTGCATTATCCAAGGTTTTGCTCTCTCAATTTAATAATTTGTTTTTAATTACGCTGCGTAGCATTTTATTTAGGAAATTAATGTATATATAAAATATAACTATAAAATGGTTATTTTTGTCTTAATAATTATTATACCACAATAGAATTGACAAATTGCAAACATAAATTGTTCACTCACCAATCAGTGAGAGAAGTGAGAGCGGCGGGATGAGGCAACCTGTGTGAATCCTGAGGCACTGTCCAAGATGTGCACTGGAGAGTCTGTTCCTGTCCTGGCTTTTGCTAGCATTCATTGAAGAAAATCCTGATTCGCAGATGTATGTTGAGGGGAACATTATGAGTAGGAACATAGCAATAGCTCTGGTGTTTTTGAAACGAGCTTGGGGAACCACGCTGATCCAAAAGTCACACACTGGTGCATCCTTGTGTTGAGCTTTCAGCGACTCAGAGCTTCCCGTCTCTCAGACCTCCATTTGAAGAGCTCCCTCTTCTATGGAAGCACCAGCCTTTCGGCCTCTCCAGTCCGCTGCCCGTCTGCTGACACAGAGAACGGCTGTCTGAGGAAGAGGAGGATGTCACCTGAGATTTTAGGGGAGCTTTCAAATCGCTCCTTGAAGTTTTCTGCCAGTTTTGACAAAAAATCCTTCATTACTGGATCTTCCGGCATTTCATTCTTCTCGCAGTGCTCACGCAGACGTGGACAGTGCAGCTTCCTCCCACGAATGTCTCTCTCCAAAAGGTGCAGCTTTGACCGAAAAGCTTCACCCGCCTCGTACATCTCAGCGACAGTGTGGTTCTCGCCTTGCAGCTGCAGGTGAAGGTGATTTAGATGAGACATGATGTCACACAGAACATTAACATCTGCTATCACCTTGGTGTCAGTTAAAAAGCTCAAACTCATGGGCTTTTTGGCTCTGCAGGCTTGATAAGAACGACACCAGTTCATCACGCAGTTCGCACACCCTCTCCAACACACGGCCCTCGCTCAGCCAGCGAACATCGTTGTGTAGTAAGGGATCCTTGTGTTCAGATGACATTTCCTCTAGCAACGATCTAAAAAGGCGATGCTGCAGACTAGAGCTCTCACGCACAAAGTTAACCAGTCTCGTCACAGTAGCCATCGTTTCTTTCATTTTTCCACACAGTTTTGCACACAACACTGCTTTGTGAATGATGCAGTGAAATGTCAGAAGCGCCGGGTTAACGCAGAAAGCCTGCTTACCAAGCCTTTGTGCTTTCCAACCATCGACGGAGCCCCGTCGGTTACAACAGAGACGATTTGACTCACATTCCAACCATTATTTTCGAAGAACTGTGTCAGCTCGTGGAAGATTATTTCCCCGGTCGTGCGCCCGCGCAGAGTAAGCAAATACAGCAGCTCTTCCCGGAATATCTTCCCATCAAAAAATCGTACGAACACAGACAGCTGTTCCATGTCGGTTCGGTCAAAGGACGAGTCTATGGCTAGGGATAGAGCCTCTGTTTTCTTCAAATCCGTGAGTAGATGAAAAACACTCCTCTAAAACCTCTCTTCTGGTTGCCGTGTTAGCCGACAGCAGCACCTGCTCTAGTAGCTCTACAACCTTTTGTTGTTGTTTTTCATCAGGATTTAAAACTTCACGAGCCATGTCTATCGCACACCGAATCATACAATCATATGATCACACAACCCCAGAAATAGAATAGAGCCCAGGTCGGGATGTTGCGAGGCTCGTTGCTGCTCACCGCTGCTGCGAGCTGCTGTGAGGAGCAGACAGGTTTCCGGGTTGGCGAGACACAGCGAAACTCATCCTGAGCACACACAAACACTCACAGCCGAAGTAAAAACAATAAGTGTGGCTTGATATTGAGAAAGAAAAAGGTTTATAACGCTGTGAGAATGGGTCTGTGGAGAGCATTTCTCCGCCATCCCAACTCGTCTATTACCAGCGTTCAGGGAGCTCTATGCAAGTCAATGGGGACTCCCTGTTAGTTAGCCAAGGGATCCTGGTGTGGGAGGTGCTCCGGATTGGTCCATTTGGGCCAATCCGGTCATTTGTTGTTGATTTGGGTGTTCACACGTCACAGAACCCAGGAAGCAAACAATGGAAAAAGAGAAATGTCCAAAGAGGCGTTCTGGAGCAGCACAGACAGCTCTTTTCTGTGTTAGAGTGTTACTCCCTACAGGGTGTACTTTGAGGGTTGTGACTCTGCAGACCGTTTACATGCATAAAAACCTTCATAACACACAAGGGGACGGGTAATAACCGGAAAAGCATGACATGGGCCCTTAAAGCCCCTGTCACACTGTCCCGAAATTGACACCCGATGGACACACGAATATGGAATTGTGAATTTCGCACGAAGATGGCCCCGAACCACACACAAAGGCAACATTTACATTACATTTAAGACATACAACTGCAACGAAAGTACCAAAAACAATTATGTTACAGTACTATGATACTGTACTGATATCTTCAGACTTTGTTCTTTACTTTATCCGTCTTTATATGTAGAAAATATTACGTTTTCTCCGTAATGTTGTTTCCATAGCAACACCAACTTCCTGTCAACTCGCCTTCAAAATAATATATTATATCCTTTTTAGTTTCACAGAACACAAATTGGGTTATTTACATAATATGTTTACATGATTTTGTTGTGCAATAAAACAACCCGATGGACACACGATAAAGGAAATGTTCAAATTCGGCTGTGATCGTAGCAACATCGGGCCGTTCGTGAGGGCATCTTAAGCCATCGTGTGATCGCTGGTGGAGTTTCTCAGGCTCCGGCAGCAACTTCGTGAGCGGAGGCAAAATCTTTGGCATGCCAAAAAATTGCCGAAGGACCTTGCGAAGGTTCATTTTCGTGTTGAATTCGTGTGTCAATTTTGCCCTTCGTAAGGCCATCGTGAGGGCATCTTGTTATCATCGGTGCCATCGGGCATTCGCCCCGATCAGAGTGAGGGCGAATGCACCGATGATAACACGAAGATGACACGATTTGACAAGATGCCCTCACGAGTGCCTTACGAAGTTGCCGCTCACGAAGTTGCTGCCGGAGCCTGAGAAACTCCACCGGTGGTC
This sequence comes from Pseudochaenichthys georgianus, assembly GCF_902827115.2. Lineage (NCBI taxonomy): Eukaryota > Metazoa > Chordata > Actinopteri > Perciformes > Channichthyidae > Pseudochaenichthys > Pseudochaenichthys georgianus. Next base: position 38,985,569 of record NC_047509.1, read on the forward strand.
ATACGATGGCTTAGATGCCCTCACGAATGGCCCGATGTTGCTACGATCACAGCCGAATTTGAACATTTCCTTTATTGTGTGTCCATCGGGTGTCAATTTCGGGACAGTGTGACAGGGGCTTTAAGGTATGCACTAATAGGCTGCTTTACATTTTCTATGAAGTGGTCATAAAAAGACCCATTGTGGACGGCAGAACACGAGGTTGTACTGTCATCCATGTTAACACAATAGTGTTTCATGCTTCCAAACAGTGCTGATATCTATGACTACACCGGGTTGACATACAGCCATAAATGTCAGTTCTAAATGTCTTCCTTTACAATGTATGAGGATTCTAATTTTGTCATGCACTCAATTCCAACCTTGTACAAACAGTGAGACTGTTGCAGGTAAAGTCACCACATGTACGTGTCAGGACAAGTCTAAGATAAGTGGACAGACTTGATGCTTATCTGACATTTTCACTCCATTTTCATCTTGAGCATGTTATCTTGTTTTGTGTTTCGGTAGATGAAGGACCTCCTGCATCCAGATAAGCCTCTGCCATTTAAAAAAAAAAATGTTTTATGTCAAAAACGGAGATTTCATATTAGCTGCTCATGGTAGCCACCAGAGTGTATCGCAGCTTCCGGTTCCGGGGCATTCTGGCTGCGCATCACTCATTCACCAATGGGTAATGTTTAGATGGATTTGAGGGACTTCCCCTCGATTCTATTGGCTCTAACGTTTAAAAAGAGATGTCAATCATCAACATCGAACGAGGGGGGCCAGAGATATGGAAAATGCACCCAAATCACCCCAGAAGTGTTATTTTTTTCTAAATCTCTCTAAAAAGGTCAAATTTCACATGTTTTGCATCAATCTATCTATCTATTCGACACTGGACATTGTATGAACAGTTGCTCATAGTGGCTAACATTTACACTTATATTTGTATAACAAAGTACACACATTAGCCAACAGTTTCATTATTTACACATTATATAGACACAGAGCAATATTATCATTTATTTCTATTCATGTTCGTGACCACCTTAGCTTTTATCCACCAGCCACCTGCAAAAAAATATATGTTTTCTTTATCCGCTAAATTATTTGCTGTTTACCAGCTCCTCTCTGTCTGTCTGTTTGCTGCTCAGCACAGCACAGCACAGCGGCTTTGTCAGAATCGTTTTTCAATGTAAGAGCACCCGAATCCAACGCAGTAAAGCTGTGGGAAGTAGAATCAAAGGGACAAACAAATGGATGCAAATGGGATGTAAACCAAAAAAGGGTTTTCACTCCTTGTCAATCACAGTATCAACCAAAAATAATTGCTCCCCTCTCCTCTAGCCGACTCTTTCTTTCTGTCAGCTGACCCCTGTGACCATCACAATATTAATAATGTGACTAATATCGTTAAGAGTTTTAGAAAAGCAGCATTGTGTTACGGTTAGGGTTAGTCAGTCAGCTTTTTAATTCCACACAAAACTTGACTTTCATTTCCAGGAATAATTCATGCAATTGGCTAGTCACAAGGACAATACCAAAGGTCTACTTCAAGTCGATCTGTATAATGAACACTGAGCATGTATGCCATATTTCTTTAGACACAAACATTGATGTAGTGTTGGCAAAATATTTCTTGTGACGCATAATCTCTTAGAGAGGACATAAGGTATTCTGCTCATTGTCAGGTGTATATCAGAATGTAGTGTCTCTACTTTAAAGAGTCCTCTCCTGCTGATGTTCAGGTGTATATCAGTATGGAGTGTCCCTACTTTAAAGAGTCCTCTCCTGCTGATGTTCAGGTGTATATCAGTATGTAGTGTCTCTACTTTAAAGAGTCCTCTCCTGCTGATGTTCAGGTGTATATCAGTAGTCAGTGTCTCTACTTTAAAGAGTCCTCTCCCGCTGATGTTCAGGTGTATATCAGTGTGTAGTGTCTCTACTTTAAAGAGTCCTCTCCTGCTGATGTTCAGGTGTATATCAGTATGTAGTGACTCTACTTTAAAGAGTCCTCTCCTGCTGATGTTCAGGTGTATATCAGTATGTAGTGACTCTACTTTAAAGAGTCCTCTCCTGCTGATGTTCAGGTGTATATCAGTATGGAGTGTCCCTACTTTAAAGAGTCCTCTCCTGCTGATGTTCAGGTGTATATCAGTATGTAGTGTCTCTACTTTAAAGAGTCCTCTCCTGCTGATGTTCAGGTGTATATCAGTAGTCAGTGTCTCTACTTTAAAGAGTCCTCTCCCGCTGATGTTCAGGTGTATATCAGTGTGTAGTGTCTCTACTTTAAAGAGTCCTCTCCCGCTGATGTTCAGGTGTATATCAGTGTGTAGTGTCTCTACTTTAAAGAGTCCTCTCCTGCTGATGTTCAGGTGTATATCAGTATGTAGTGACTCTACTTTAAAGAGTCCTCTCCTGCTGATGTTCAGGTGTATATCAGTATGGAGTGTCCCTACTTTAAAGAGTCCTCTCCTGCTGATGTTCAGGTGTATATCAGTATGTAGTGTCTCTACTTTAAAGAGTCCTCTCCTGCTGATGTTCAGGTGTATATCAGTAGTCAGTGTCTCTACTTTAAAGAGTCCTCTCCCGCTGATGTTCAGGTGTATATCAGTGTGTAGTGTCTCTACTTTAAAGAGTCCTCTCCTGCTGATGTTCAGGTGTATATCAGTATGTAGTGACTCTACTTTAAAGAGTCCTCTCCTGCTGATGTTCAGGTGTATATCAGTATGTAGTGTCTCTACTTTAAAGAGTCCTCTCCTGCTGATGTTCAGGTGTATATCAGTATGTAGTGTCTCTACTTTAAAGAGTCCTCTCCTGCTGATGTTCAGGTGTATATCAGTGTGTAGTGTCTCTACTTTAAAGAGTCCTCTCCTGCTGATGTTCAGGTGTATATCAGTATGTAGTGTCTCTACTTTAAAGAGTCCTCTCCTGCTGATGTTCAGGTGTATATCAGTATGTAGTGTCTCTACTTTAAAGAGTCCTCTCCTGCTGATGTTCAGGTGTACAGTATATCAGTATGTAGTGTCTCTACTTTAAAGAGTCCTCTCCTGCTGATGTTCAGGTGTATATCAGTGTGTAGTGTCTCTACTTTAAAGAGTCCTCTCCTGCTGATGTTCAGGTGTATATCAGTGTGTAGTGACTCTACTTCTACTTTAAAGAGTCCTCTCCTGCTGATGTTCAGGTGTATTTCAGTATGTAGTGTCTCTACTTTAAAGAGTCCTCTCCTGCTGATGTTCAGGTGTATATCAATATGTAGTGTCTCTACTTTAAAGAGTCCTCTCCTGCTGATGTTCAGGTGTATATCAGTATGTAGTGTCTCTACTTTAAAGAGTCCTCTCCTGCTGATGTTCAGGTGTATATCAGTATGTAGTGTCTCTACTTTAAAGAGTCCTCTCCTGCTGATGTTCAGGTGTATATCAGTATGTAGTCAGTGTCTCTACTTTAAAGAGTCCTCTCCTGCTGAGGTTCAGGTGTATATCAGTATGTAGTGTCTCTACTTTAAAGAGTCCTCTCCTGCTGATGTTCAGCTGTATATCAGTGTGTAGTGTCTCTACTTTAAAGAGTCCTCTCCTGCTGATGTTCAGGTGTATATCAGTATGTAGTGACTCTACTTTAAAGAGTCCTCTCCTGCTGATGTTCAGGTGTATATCAGTATGTAGTGACTCTACTTTAAAGAGTCCTCTCCTGCTGATGTTCAGGTGTATATCAGTGTGTAGTGACTCTACTTTAAAGAGTCCTCTCCTGCTGATGTTCAGGTGTATATCAGTATGTAGTGTCTCTACTTTAAAGAGTCCTCTCCTGCTGATGTTCAGGTGTACATCAGTATGTAGTGTCTCTACATGTCTCCATGCTTTAATGTTCAAAAAGCTCTTTATTTTCCTCATACTGCCTGTGCTGCAGCACCTCTTTTCACCCTCTGTCTGAAACCAGAGCCCAGTCTGCTCTGATTGGTTAGCTGGCTGGCTCTGTTGTGATTGGTCAACCGCTTACAGATGAGTCGGAAATATACAATGTGTTGGAGCGCTAGCCAATAGAAGCGCAAATGTTACATAGTGATGTCACTATGTTACAGAAGTAAACAAAGGAGTCCGATGGAGGCGTTTAAGGCATGGAGGAGTGTGTGGGAGAGAAACTTCCTCTGGAGAGAACACAGGGATTTTAGCCTTTGCAGACCATTTACATGCACAAAAACCTTTAGAACACACTACAGGAGAGGGAAAATCGGGCCTCTTTAAATAATTTAAATAATACCCCAACCATATTTGATATAATCTTTGGAAGCCTGAACATACCCTAAGCCTCTTATGAATGAATTAAAGCAGCTCTGTGTCATATTTGACTCACTCCTCCCATGTTATTTTGAATGAATGGGCGAAACACTTCCGACAGAATGCTTGCGTTGGAATTAGCACATCACATACAATCTATAGACACACACACTGCTCCTCCTGTGTCCAGGTGGAGTGTGTCTATGTGGGTTTGATGGGAACAGCAACGTGCCCTGACCTGCAGCTCAGCCCATCTGACCGCCAAGCCTTCAAACAGATCCCAACACGTCCTGCAGCCAGCCCACCACGCTCAACATGACTCACTCCCCCCCCCTATACACTGCACATTGTTCAGTCCTTCGCAGGGCGGTGGATCACATACACAACATCAAAGCATTCGACATTGAAAGCTGGTTTTAAGGAGCCTTTCAAGCTGAGAGGTAAATACTTTTCAGGTTTATACAATCTGTATGTGGGTGGGTGTCTGTGAGTGATGGCGGACGGCGGAGGTAGGAAAACAAAGGAACTTTAGAGAGGAGAGGTGAGGTGATTCTGAGGTGTGGTGGAACATGCCGGCAGCTGTCATGCTCCAGTGTGCGTAGACTGCAGTTTTGTCTACTGCAAATTCATGTCTTGAAAGGCTTTGGGAGATTCATAGGATGTTTTATTCCAACATTTTAAATCTGTTAATTCAAAAGTTTCTGTTTTATTATTCCCTCTCTTTTTTTTGTCTTTGATTCTGCCTTCAGGTGTCTTTTCTCACAGCTGTTTGAATTATTTAATATGTGTGACGTGTTCTACATAGAAATAAAGTAACAATAATGGTATCTGAGGTCAAGTGAAATTGAGGAAGCCCTAAGGGGGCCTGCGGTGACCCTTAGTGACCGCTTATATCTACACACAACCAACCACAATGCAATCTGTACACTAATATAGCTCTGTATATATATATGGAGCTATATTTGTATATCTATAAGGAGCTGTTATTGACTGCAATTTGTCCACCTGTCATGTGGTGGTCATATGAGCCTCATTGATTACATACAGTCTATTACGCAACATACTGTATGTATACAACATTGGTTTACTGTGTAGGACCTTAAGGGAAACTCCACATGAAAAATGTAGTGTGTGTAAGTGTTTGTGAGTGAGTGTGTGTGTGTGTGTGTGTGTGTGTGTGTTTGTGTGTGTGTGTGTTTGTCAAACTGAATCATTGGGTCACAGAGCCACGACAGCTGACATACTGTAATTCAATGTTTTGCTGCTTTAGCCTGCAGTCTCTCTATTGGCCACTAGGAGCTGAGTCCATGTGGACGTAGTAAAACAATTTTTTTTAATGAATATTTTCGTGCATATTATTTTTGAATACAATCCGCATAGAGGGGTGCATGCAGGAAAGAGTTCTAACATGAAATGAAGGTCCCTCGTCTTGAAGTCAACCTTTTTAAAACGTGTGGTTAGACGCCTGCAACTAATGATGTGGTGGACACAAGATGAAGAGTTTTGAGTGTCCGAAGCTTCTATGTGTCACAAATACTGCGGTTGCTTACAGAACACCTACAAAAGGTAATCACGCCGACACGTCCATCTTTAGCTTAGTGGTGTCGATGCACAGCCACCGACCCGTATGCAGTTTGTTTGTAGCTAGGGGTGTAACGGTTTCCGTATTCGTCCCGTACCGTCACGGTTCGGACGTCACATGAAGTCACACGACGGATACTCCTTTTTTTTTTACGAGTGGGAGAAAAGTCTGTCATTCAGTATCCATTACACTATATGTAATCCAGGGGGCGGTATTGCGCCTAAAAGCTGTTTGCCAGCCACCTTTAAACAACAAATGAAGAAGAAAACACAACAAAACGAACAAAATAAAAGAAGAAGAAACGTTAGTATTGCGAGTTCAGATAACACAGAGGGTGTTTCTCAATGTCGAGGAGGCTTGCTTGGTAGCACATGTCTTCCGAGTCACTTCCTTCAGAAGCTAGGTAAGAATCCTTCCTGGCATTCGGAAAATTAAGAGTGGAACAGGCGAGCAAGTGTGCAGGTGTGCGTCATATGAGAGGCCCCGCCTTACATTTTCCGCCCCAGATTTGGGGAAATTGGTCCGTGTGCAAAGCATTGTGGGGATTTTAAGACTGCGGAGTCTACACATGTGCAGCCTCGAAATTTCTCGCCACGAAGTACGCCGGCCTCGGTAGAATTCCAAGTCTGCTGGACATTGGAACAGTCCTTCTGCGGCACTCGATGACGTAGTATGCTTGAAATAGTGGCCGTTTCTCAATCACGAGTACACATGCTGCAGAGCAACTATTTCAAGTATACTACGTCATAGAGTGGCGCAGAATGCTGGGCATTTAACATGCATTTAAACAGTCCTTCGGCGCCACTCGATGACGTAGTATACTTGAAATAGTTGCTCTGCAGCAGGTTTACTTGCGATTGAGAAACGGCCAGTGGCTCTGGAGCAGCCTTCCTCGACATTGAGAAACACCCACAGGAGCTAGAAGACCCACCTGCTTCAGGTTCCCGTTTCAGTCAATGTGTAGAAAATCCTCTGTGCTTCGGTTCCGACGCTGTGTAGCAGCGTAGCACGTATACGGGTATCCGGCCACTTGGCTCCTTCCACGTCGATCACTAGTTTTCGAACATTTTTAGCCATGTTCCAAATGGCATAGTAGGTTCTCCCGGACACTGAAGAAAGGTGGGAGGTAAAGGAGTAGAAGCCACGGCCATTCTCGTCGCCAATTTGTTGTGTATTAGTAAAAATACATGAATGAAGCAAGGGACAGAGGATACGGGTACTAAGCTCTTTACTGTTGTTCATGCTTCTTTTTCTGCCACAGCATCAACTCCCGGGCATACACTTATTCTCTCCACATTGTAGGTTACTCTGGTTACACGGCGCCCCCTATTGGCAGGAGTATATCAGAACACAACAATGGCCATCCGAGTGTGTGTGGTACTGTTTGTGGTTTGCTTTTAACTGTGTAATAAAGTTGCAGATGGCATCTTTTTTACATGAATATTCCAGTCAATCTCTGTTTTGAAACCATGAGCTGCAAAATGAGCGCCTTACCGCACTGTACAGGCGAGTTGGGTACTTTCTTAAATATACCTGGGCAGGCTCTGTTTTGCTGAGGTCCTCTGGCACTTGCGGGCCGCCGAGGGGTGGCGGTGTTTGGGGCAACGAAGATGGCTGCGGCTGCCCCTCTTCCGTGGGCGAGGCGGGGCAAAGCCGGCGAGTCGGGCGGGAGGACGTTAGAGTCCACTGTCCACGACAGTGGCCGCGGGTAACGTAATGTCCCCATGATCTGAACTGTTATTACCTGCAGTAGATGCAGTGTTACTGCTGGCGATAAGGGCTGGTTGTTTTAACCATTTTCTGATGTCCATCATTGACTGCTGTGTCAGCACCTTGCAGATGATGAACGCGCAGCGGCACAGGTCACGCGCACCTGACATAATAACGTTACTTACTGTTTAAATTGACCAAATAAATGCAGCAGACAATGTTATTCAACCACAATTTATTTTATTTCAACTATATTCTTCTTCTTCTTCTTCTTCTTCTTCTTCTTCTTCTTCTTCTTCTTCTTCTTCTTCTTCTTCTTCTTCTTCTTCTTCTTCTTCTTCTTACTACTATTATTATTGTTGTTATTATATATGTAATATTTTTCACTTTCTTTTTTTGTTTTCACTTTTCAAATGAGGGTGCATAACGACTCAACTGAGGGTGCAATGCACCCTTATGCACCCCTGTAGAACCGGGCCTGCGTGAAATAAAACGTGGAACCTTCTTTAGATGCATGTGAGTGTTTTTTTTAAATTATCTGGTAAATTAGCTAGCTAACATAACATATCTAACATATCTAAAACATAATCTCTCAACTTTGTGAACTAATGCACAGAAATGTTAACATGGTTCAAGCAAACAGGAATCAGGCTATTATGCACAAAGACACATATATTATCATAAGTCTTAAACAGAGAGACAATAACTTACCAACACTTATTTTTCCAGCCATGCAGCTCCTCCGATTATAGATAATATCTGAGTGTGTGTGGTACTGTTTGTGGTTTGTTTTTAACTGTGTAATAAAGTTAATTATTCAAAATGTTAAAGTTCCTTATTTTTAAATTGAAACTTGCACTACTTTTTTTTTGCTTTTTCTTGTTGTACCGAACCCGTACAGAACCGTGACCCCCAAACCGAGGTACGTACCGCACCGTGACTTCTGTGAACCGTTACACCCCTATTTATAGCTGAACATATCTATTTGCATCTGGCGATTGCATGTACTCTTCAAAAATCAGAAAGTGGTGTCAAGATGTTGGCATTATCCTGCAATATACCGAAATCTAATGGGGGAATCCCTTTGCTTTTTGTCGAGCGAGCACTTGCGATGCTAACTTAGTGGTCTGTGTAGATAAATACGTCATCGCTGTACCACCTTATAGGTATAAAATATTCAAAATGTTCTTCCAATGACAACATTGCAGCAGCATAAAGGAATTTCATTTTATGTTATGTCATCAGTATAAAGTAAAAGCGGAACAAGACAGATCAGTGGTTTTATCTGTGGCGCTGCAAAGAAAACCAGATAATTTCCCGTTGAACAGCATTTAGATGTACACAGTTACTCCTGCAAAAAACCATGTTCCTCTATAGTTACTGGGGATAGCGACCTATGGCTAACAAAATGGCTGTCCTCTCCCTGCTTTTAATTGAAAATGCTTGAAAAAACAAACAAATGTGTTCGTATAACCTAAGGTCACTGATAAAATACCATCCAAAAATGTTGACCACCTGTATCATGTCTGTTTTTACTTCCTGTCTCTGTGTTTTCCCTCCTGTTTGAGGTTATTATTCACCTGGTGCCCTCCCCAGCTGTGTCTTGTCCCTGTGATTAGTCTTGCATGTATTTAAGTTCTGTTTTTCTTTTAGTAGTTGTCAGATCCTTGTTCTGTTTCATGTTTGTTGGAGAGTTTTCTCACTATTGTTTTGACTCGCCCTGCGTTGCCCATTTGCCTGGAACTGAAGGTATTTTGTCAAAACCTTTGTCCTGCATTTGGGTCCATCCTGCTCTGCTCTCAACCTTGACGAATAGCTTAAGGGGTTAAACAAAAATTTGACATTGTTATCTGAACATAAACGGCAAACACATTTAATATCTCTCTTTCTCTCTCTGCTGTAGGGGTAGCAGCTTGGCCTGTCAGGGATTATGTTGGGAACAGGAGGGCTAAACCATCTTCTTGAGTGACGCCATTCATCATAAACTGCCCTTCGCATTGCATTTGAGGATCTGGTCAGGCAATCCTTTGTGGAATGTGAAGAAGACTTCAACCGTGACAACATTTTGGATTGGATTTTAGGATTTTTCCCGCTTTAGATCAATCTAGACTGACCCAGTCACTTTCCTTAAACATTTTCCACTACTACTGAACTTTGACAAGAGGAAGTTCTCAGATTGTCTTCGTGGTGTGAGGTCAGCAACAACACATCTGTCCAAACTGTGGACGTGTCTGTAAGCGATCAGCAGTGATGGAGTCTGTGGCAGCCCGGATGGCCATGGACACCGACTCGCCCAACCTGTCCCTGAGGTCCAGGACTACCGTGACCACGGACGGAGATTCTTATATGAGCACTTCCAGCCTTCCCTGCAGCCACTTCCTGTCCGCCAATGTCATCAATGTTGGTAAGTGTTGTGAGCTGTGAGAAAGCCGTGTGTGGTGATGAGTGCTTGTGTTGTTGATGAAAAGTGACAAAGTGCTGGAAGTGTGAGGATGTTTCGCTGAGTTCCCTCTGCTGGCTTGTGCTGTGTAATGCTGTGTAACTTCATGCTTGTTGTTGGTTGGCTCAAAACGAGTTGGGGTTCAGCATGCCTTGATTTCAAAGGGGAAATCATTTGAACATGTGATTATCTTATTGATGAACACAGGACAGACTTTAGAAAAGGCGTATGAAGCTCTGACGGTGATGTCAGGTGGTACAGATGTCTGCTGGAGGCAGCAAGGTACAGGAAGAGCTGATTGTGTTTAAGAAAGGTGGACCAGGTAATGATAAGATGATAGAAACACACATATTGGATGGATTGGAAAATGTGCTTATGTACAAAAAGATATTGTGTTAATGTGGAAGACACATTTGCCCTTTTCCATTGAAGTGGTTCCAGGGCATGGAGACATGCCATCCCATGATCTCCTTAAAGGTAGGGTAGGTAATTCACTTCAGAAACATATTTTGTTATATTCCATGGAATGCTCTTAACATCCAGATAGCAATAAATAAATTAAATGCTTTGACAATAAATATATACAAATATTTCCAACCCGATATCACGGCAAGACGTGAACATGTGACGATTTACCATGCTGGGAGACGTGAAGATGTCACGATTTCATCCCTTAAAACGTGACAGTTACACGGTATTGTTAACCCATGTTAACCATTGGAGAAATAACTGGAAATGCCAAGCAAATGCTACCCCGACGGTCGGTTGTTATTGTCAATATTAATATAATAATGATTATTTTTTAATAGTCACACTCGATTACGCCAATTTTCTTGTTGCCCCAGCTGGTTGACATCTCGTTTAGCAGAAACAAAGGCTACATTAATGTAGTAAATCGATTCGATATTAATCCATGCGTGTGGATCTGGTGTGGATGTGGAATTAACGGACGTGACGTTGTGCGATTCAGTTGCCAGGCAACAGCTTCGGTTCATGTTAATTTACAAACTCTTCAACTACAACCGTAGTTATATTTAAAACATGTTGGAAGGCCTCACGAAATACTTTAATGCAAATTAAAATGTAAATGTGAAGGAATGTGTGTATAACAAAATACATCGGTGATAAATGAAACCGGAAACTGACGTAGGCAAGATCCTCAGCTCGATGATTGGATGGTTTAGCCGCAATGCATGCTGGGATTTGGGGTTTATGTGATGTGAAATCTGAAAACGTTTTTTAAAAACAAAATAAAACTTTATTCCGAGTGTGCTTGCTTTTCTCTTTGAAAGTCATCACATAACAGCATTGTAATACATGGTTCGGCTGCATTCAGTATTACATATCTGCCGTAGTTCTCTATGTTTAGAGCCCTGCTGAGAAGACTTCTAGACAAGCAGGAAGAACTGCCGCCAAAACTGAAAACGTGACGTGGATCATAAATATATAAGAAATTAAACAGCATCTTACATTTCTTTTCACACAATACGTCTCCTTGCAGTATCAGCACTAATTCGGCTGACTTTTATATTTGATCCAATTGGTAGATAGGCTGTATTTACAACATAACGGTGCAGAGCTGATATAAAGGGACACCTGGTGGGTAAAGCACGTTATTGAATTTTATTATTTATTATTAGATATTAATAGGAGGATGTGCAAAACAGACAAACTAATAAGGCTTAATTCAAACATTAAAGAGTACTTTAGGTTAAGGTCTTCTTTTGAATAAGAATACAGCTTCGGGGGAATAGAAGAAGAATATGGAGGGATGAAACCCTCTTTAATGGTATTTTCTTCACTCCGCTGGGAAACTGCTCTCATGTCAAGAAGCATCAGATCAGTGCATGCCCTGCATCGTCCAATCAGTGAGCGATACACAGTAAGGGGGCGGGGCGAGTATCTGTGGATTTCATCGGAGGATGGTCTGGTGATTCCTCCATTATCGCTCCTCCATTATCACTCCTCGCTCCTCGGTCCTCGCTCTTCGGTCCTCCGGCAGAAATAAGCGCCATGGGACGCTACTCAAGATGGCGCAGACAAATCAACTTCCGGTGATACCGAGCCCGAGGAGTGAGGAAATGAAAATAATCGACCTGAGAAGGACCCAGGGAGTAGGATCAGACAAGACACAAGGAGGAAAACATTTCAAAACAAAAGGTGGAAAATGAAAACATAAATCCAAAACCATGACAAAGTTCTGGTTTATCATTTATATTTTGTTTGGCCTTTCAGTTAAAGTGATTATTAAAAAGTGAAAAATGCAGGGCATACACTTGTGACTTGAAGTGCAATAAACACAAACATGGATGCTCCATGTTTTACATCTAGTGATGTTGGTATAAATAAAAAACATGGACTTTTCTAAGCTAGTTGTGAACTCCAGTCTGGCAGTCCGACACCTTTGATAATGAGGTTTATGTACACAGAACACCTATTTTGGATTTCTGCATTGTGACTTTGTATCATTTTCTGAATAAATGAATCTACTCGTGGAAATCTTTTGGGCCTCTAAATCTTGTTTGCCCTTGTTGGCCACCGTATATCCCTCAGCCTAAAGTTGAATTATTCCATCTTTTGATAATTGTCCCCAAACATGCACTATTTCATCCTGTTGAGTAACCTTTGATTAAGAAAATCACCAACAGTTATAGCAACTCACTGAGCCATGTTTCTGTATACAGATGGAACCATCAGGCTTTTAGGAAATCAGACAGGAAATTAAAAATATATATATTGAGAGATGGGTTTACACATTATTGGTATAATATAGTAAAATGTAGAATAATGTTAATATTACCAAATAAATCCTGTAATGAAGTAGACATGATTTTAACGTATCTGGGTTGAATCACTATGTCGCTGCTCAACGGTCACCGTACAGTAAGAGGACTGTGGCTTCAGGTACAAATGTATCAAGAAAAAGTCCATGCACTGGATATAAAAAGTTGACTGAAGTGAGGGGGCGTGCTGGGTTAGACCTCCGGAGGAGACTTTGGAAGGTTCGCAGGGCAGCAGAACGTTCTCTTGGATCTGTTTACAGAACAGTGCAGGCTGCGTCTCTCAGATCAGATACTGGTTCACCTCGAAGTGGTCCTGGAAGATCAAAGTTTTGATTTATGCTGGAAAGTTGCAGCGATTTGTTCAGTTAATATATTTTCCTAGATCTGACCAGAGGTCTGTGTGAAATGTTTCTCTTTATGGGCCACAATGTCTTTGTTATTGTAACTCATTGTTTCTTAAAGGTCTCCTATCATGTGAAATGCACTTTTAATGTCCTTTAAACAAAAATATGTGTCCCCGGCGTGTCAGGGAACTCACACAGTGTCAGAAAACAAAACCCTTTTCCTACGTACCCAAATCTCTAAAAACGTGTTTTGGAAGTAATATGGTCTGTTTACATTAGCAAGCGTCGCTAACACTCCGAGCTAACTGTACTGGAGAGAGCATGTGTACAAAAGCAGGATATCAAAAGGAACTCACCTTGTGGTAAAGCCCCGAGGGAAAAAGCTTTTGAGCTCCATACTGTGTCAGTATTTTGAGCAAAACACTTCATAGACATGTTTTTTAATATTTTTGTATATATCTGAGATCTATAATATATGCCTACAAATAGTATAATATTAGGAGACCTTTAAGACCTGACTGATTTAGCAGCTCCTTTATGTTCTGATCATCAGAGGGACCTACGCAACTGTTGGAGCCCCTACATCTTTTAAAAAGTTAACAAAAGTTCACTGACAAGTCCAATGTCATTAAAAAGGCAACAATAAAAGCAAAGGAAAACAATACTTTGCAAAAAGAAGGCTTTAATTCACGAACTGTGAAACTGTGAATTTCAAACAAACCCTCCAACCAGAAAGTAAAGATTATTAAAGCCCTTCAGTGTTTGCATGGTCTTTTTTTCTTTCATAAACAGACTATATTTGATGATACCCACATTTTGACCTTTTTAATATTGCCTTCCGCACTTAATTTTCTCACAACGTAGGGAGAGAGCATTGTTTTTTATGAAGATCATCTATCAGCTCCTTCATTTGAATAAGTAAGCTTTACACTCCACAGTGCACACACCAGAGGGGGGCAGTGCAGCCCCCTCCTCAGTCTGGCAGAATGGTCTTCAGACGGAGCCTGGGTCATTGGCTTGGCATCGGACGCTTGGTAACGGAAAGCTGATTTCTGGAGGGATGTCTTCTATTAAGTCTCCTCTGTTCATCTCAGCGACAAGGAGCAGGTTCATGAGAACAGTTCCTCACTGACCCGCTGTGAGGGGCTTTCTGGTCACGTGGATTGAGTTGGATGGATTCGGATGTGTTAATACTGGAATATAAAATGGTGTTTATAAGTAGATCTGGATTGATACAGATGGAAGGACGAGGACAGTATTTATGTGTATGGAAGGCATTTGACTTTTCACCATGCAATGTGAGATGTATTGGTGTAATGTAGGGGTTAATGAACCTCAATGCCAGTCTGTCTATATTTCATCTTCTTGCCGATTAAAATACTTTATCAATTTTTTTTAGAAATGCAAGGCTGGAAATATTAGTAAACAAACAGTGTGTCATTTTAAGTTGTAAGCAGGTCTTTTCTTATTTCCAGTACATGATGTGTGTGGCCAAAAACCAACACAGATATATTTAGAGAACATAGAAAAATAATGTAATACGTAAATGAATAATGCTATTGGTGATTCCATCTTCAGCGTCTTGTGAAGATCTGTAACCACTACTATAATAACATGATGTATGGATAGCGAGAAAAGCAACCCAACGAAAAGATGAAATATTGGCAGTTAATAGATTCAAGAGGCATGGATAAATAATTATTTAAGGTGTATTTTTAACATGATATTGAATATATTTTGTTTGAATATTACTTCTTCTTTTTTTTACTCAAAAATATATGCATTTCATTTTCTTTTTGGTTTCTGCTTAGGCTCCTGGCAGGGGTCTACGTTCACAGTGAATCCAAAGCAGAAAGACAAGACACTGCATATTTGAACATTTGTTTATTTGATATTGTCATCGCAATGCGACTGCATATTATATTGCTGTTGGTCCTGATGGCGTGCCGCTCAGTCTGTCCCCCTCTTCCTGATATACTTTTGTCGTACCCATATTTATCTGGGTCTGTGAGTTGTGCTTCGCTTGATGCATGCTGTTTCTGCATGCATGTTTGAAACCTATATGTCGTCAGCTCGCAAGGCTACTTCTAAATATCCCCTGTGTCTTGATGTGTGTGCTTGTGTGTCTGTGTGTACATGCACCCATGACCTCAAAGGATGGCTCTCCTTACATTGACTTAGTATCTAACCAGAGTAATTAGCACCAATAGCACCTCTGGCTTGCTCGTAGCCATTTACCAGCCGCCACACACGAGGCTAATGGATTATAAAGTACGCTGGAATGGCAAAATAACCTTTTGTGCGAAACATGGAGCGGCTGGTGGCAGGTGGGAGGAGCAGATATGATGCGATAGGGGGGATAATGAAGATGATGTCATGCAATATGAATGAGCATGCTGAATGAGGCAGAGGGTGAGGGTGATCTAACCATGCCACATCAAATCTCTGCTATTAGATACTGTGTGTTTATGTATTACGTGTACATGTTGGTGTTAAATGCTGGAGTGTGTGGAGTATAGGTATTAGATTAAAGTGGGATTAACACAAAAGAGGCGCTCTGCTAATTATATCCGTGAAAATCAGGATGCCGAGGACTGAAAGAGGACACACATCACACACACATCACACACACATCACACACACATCACACACACTTCCCTCGGGATGCCAGCTCTGCTCATGGTCAAACACTGTTGTGTTTAACACACCAGCAGAGAATGGGATTGGTGCGGAGGAAGAAGAGGAATTACTGATATTAATCATGGTTTCATGAATTACCAAGATTCAAATATAACACCTTAAACCAGGGGTGTCAAACTCAAGGCCCGGGGGCCAAATCCGGCCCGCGACTTCATTTTATGTGGCCCCACTTGCAAAGAATATATGTATGTTTATTATACGGTTACATGCCGATTTACAGAGGCACGTTGCCCCTCATGGAGCACAATGCATCTCCAATTTGACTTTTTTCTCAGAATTTGACTTGTTTTTTTCAAAATGTCACTTATTTTTTTTAATGTGACTTTTTTTCCAGAATTTGGCTTTTCTTTTTAAATCATTTTGTGACATTCTCACTGAAGAGACTAGACTCCAGACTAGACTTCTGCTTTCAGTCGTAGTTATTTATGAAGTTATTATTACCTGATCCGATAATAATCCAATGCAGAGGCAATAATATAATACAATACATTATTTTATATGATATATTTATATATGTATTTTTATATAGTCTTAAAGTTACAACCGGCCCTTTGAGTGCAACCATAATGCTGATGTGGCCCACGATGAAATTGAGTTTGACACCCCTGACTGTTGAGTGGTTGTTGTGTGTTGTGTTTAACCTTCCTGTTGCCCTAAGGTCACATGTGACCCGTGTTCATGTCGGAATAAGGGGGTATTTCATATAATTGCCACGTTGATTGTTCCATGTTCTTTGAAGTCAAATGAGTGCTCGTTGCTTTCATTGAATTCTAATGTTTTTTGTTCCAGGATCAATTCTTTAAAATCATTAAATGTTTGTCCTTGTTTACCTTTGTGTTAATTACTTAAATGTACCTTATTTTCCAAATAGAAGAGTAACACTTGAGGTAACAAGTGGGATTTGGTTGGCTCCAAAGGTGAAACACAGTTGTGGTGATGCTTTATGCTAAAGATGATGCCTTATAAACAAAGCAGGAGGTCAGAAAGTGCACGTGTGCCTGGAAGGTGACTGAGGTTAAATACATAGATATGAATTGTGAATGGTTTATGCTGTGGGTAGTATAAGAGAAGCGAACTCGTGAAGACACAGCCGAGATCGAATGACATAAAGTGTTTGGGACTGGAAGCTAGCTCAGTGAACATTTGTAATAGCAACACATATAAACCTGATTTTACAAATAGGCTGTTAGTTCTAAAGAGACATGAGGACCTTAATGCGTACATTCATCACATTACCTAAACACAAAGGCAAAGCAAGCACACGCTGTATGCACTGCTTGGAGACCACTGGCCATCAGTCAGAACCACCGCTGCCTTACAGTGACGGCACTTCTGACCCATGACGAATGTTCCGCACCACTTCTTTAGGTGTGGCGGAACCGGAGGAAAGGCACACACACACACACACACACACACACACACACACACACACACACACACACACACACACACACACACACACACACACACACACACACACACACACACACACACACACACACACACACACACACACACACACACACACACACACACACACACACACACACACACACACACACACACACACACACACACACACACACACACACACACACAGCATTGCCCTATTGCAAAAATGCCAGACATAAATCCTAAAATCACAGGCTTTGTTGCTGCATCACTTGTTCCCCTGGCAACCTGGACATGCCCTACATTAATAGGTTGCATGAATCAGCAGTTTAATGACAGAACAATCAATGAGGGCTCAGCTTCAACCGACAACCCTAGAGATGATGGAGGGCCACTCTCAGGACAGGAAGTGCACGCTAAGAATTACAGCTGACAGCCGGGAAGACACTCGAGGGATTATTCGCATCGCGTCCAGTATGAACGCACCATTATTACAATTATTATTTAATTATATAATTACAAAATAAAATCGCCACTCTCAGTACAGCGCCACTTTCCGAACAGGAAATGCATGCAAATACAATCTTTTATATTATTATTATTATTATTATTATTATTAATACATTTAAATAAAGACATCTTATATTTTAGTTACACCCGCTATTGATTAATTTGGTCAGCATTGGACCTTGACACCGTCCACATAGCTATAGTGAAATAACATAATAGAAAACATCAAGCCTCTTTGATTTAATAATCTGAGCTGAAGCCTCTCTGCCATCTGATTTAACACACTTCCTTATTTATCTTTGAATAATAATAACGTAAAAATAAAGACGACTATACTACGGTCCTTCAGGGGGCAGAAAACAACCACGTGTTCGTCACTTCCTGTACTGAGAGTGGATGTGTCCTGAGATTAGCACCTGCACCTGCACTGTCCTGAGAGTGGAGGCCTGCAGGCAGACCCCTCTCATGGTGGCTGGGCAGTTAAGTAAAACAAATTGCATTTTGATATAAAAGCAACACATTTTATTTAATATTAATATTAAACAATTCATATACATTTACTCAGCTCTGCATAACTGTGATCGTCTTTCACATTTAAAAAGGTGCTATTCTTTTTTTTTAAACTCTCCAAAATAAACTCCATAATAAAGAGTAACACAACTGATAGGGACCACATTGAAAACAAAATGAGGAGGGTCCCTCAAACAGGACGGAGAGTACAGAATAGCAATGATAACATAATTAGAACATATAATCCAAATCTCAAAAAGAGCTCCCAGGTTTCACCAACCATCTTAAAAAGGGCATTAAAAAACGATATCTGTACACGATCCATTTCAGAGGTGCTTTGGCCAGGTTCACCAAAGTCTCTGTCCTAAACGAATGCTTGAAGTTTAGTTTAATGTTTCAACAATGTTTTCTTAAGGAAGTATTTACAAGGTGAATACAATAGGTCCAGTTTCAATGAAGAAGTGTTAATCAAGGGTATCACTTCTCTAAGCAGCTTAGTTAGAAAGGCTCGAAGAATCAGATTGAAAACACATCATTGAAGTGAGTTTATAAAGGTCGATTGAGGGACATTAACCTTCTTGTCATGTTGTGCAGCCTTCCTCATGGGGTTAAAGAAGATCATAATGTTGTGAGGGCTGAGCCAAACAGGAATGTAAAGGATCAATGGAGCTGTGACTCTCTGTCAGCCTGTTTGTTCTGAGTTTCTTCGATATATTGACGATCCATGAGCTTCTCAAGAGAGCCTTCTTATGCTGCATGTTTCAAGGTGATCTAGCCAGACTAATAGGGATGTAACGATATACCGAATATCGCGGTATCGTGATATTCGGCGGGGTTAGGCGGTGTTATGCCGTGTTATGCATGCCCACCGAGATATGCATGCACCTCGCGGGAGCACGTAAAGCAAAAGCTCACAGACATTTCAATGATCTGTACGGCAAAGTACGGTTTGGAAACTATATCATTTCCTTTGGGAGGGCATGCATAACACGGCATAACACCAGAGCCTCGCTGCGGGGAAACTTTGCCGCTGTTCCGAGTTTGTTCTAACCTGTCAAAATGACTGACTGCTTTCAGATTTTTCCATCATTGTTAAAAAGAATATTCGGTTAACGCGACCACTGCTGTCCCAGCAACATCAGTACCAAGCGAGAGAGTTCTTTCCACAGCAGGGGGTATTGTAAACGCCCAAACATCCCAGCTTCTACCTGGAAATGTGGACATTCTCATATTCCTAAAAACCTGTCTGATGATGCTGAGTGAGTGACTTAGTGAGTTTGAGTTGAGTTACTTGAAAAACTAAAGTGAAACTTGATTTATTTTATTGCGGGCTCTGATTATTAAATGTCCTTGTTTATTTGTGAGCTGCAGTGGCACAAAGAAAATGCCTACTTTGTTTGGTAGTACTAGTAGGTACAAAAACACTGGTTTTCTTGTTCCAGTCTGTTACTGTCACTTTGTTTTTGACACTTTAAAATACTGCTATCCTACTAAAATGCTGTACAAATCAGATTTATTATTTAATAAAGAATTTTTTTTCAAGTAAAACATTTTAAAATTTTAAAATTTCAAAAGAAAAATCCAAAAAAGAAAATTGACATTTTTTTCCCCTTTATTATTCAATATCGCGATAAATACCATATATTGGACTTGTTATCGCGATATTATCGTATCGTGAGTTTTTAGTATCGTTACATCCCTACAGACTAATACAAATTATTTCAGCTATTTCCTTCCTTCGAATACTTTCCACATTTGCTTTAGTTTGCAGGTTGGATGGAGCTATTCTTTATTGTTTTATTATCTTCTTTTTAAGAGGGGAAACAGAGTCCAGTGACATTCACAGTGAACCTGTAGCACTGTTGACAAGATGATGAATTTAGGGAGACTTAGTTTGCATACAGTAGGATGACTCTGTTATACTGACATGGTAACTACATGCTGATTGAATCATTACACTAAATGTAAAAAATGTAATTATTATGTATTAAATGACGGTCAAATAAATAAGAGTTATGGGGGGAAAAAACGATGTTTTGTCAAGCCATATTTCAGAACAAGGTTGAGTGTGTGATTAAACAGTGAGATGGTTTATGAACATTCTGACTGACCCAATCAGATCTATTACCTACAATGATAACTCTCGCAGTGGCGGCGCCAGAGTATTTTTGTTGGGTAATCTATGGGGCTAACCCATACACTGGTGGGGCTCAAGTCAGTATTTGCAATGTAATTACATACACGCTCCCCTTGACAGTGAAACGCCACGCGTGAGGTTTAGATTATTTCCCTGTCTCAATCCAAATTGAACTAAAAGGCACATTTGTCTCCACAGGTGAAAGAGTTGACATTACATTACATTACATGTCACTTGTTAGACGCTTTTATCCAAAGCGACTTACATACTCAATACTGTGGGCAATCCCCAGAGGAGCAATTTGGGGTGAAGTGTCTTGCTGAAAATCCAACCCCTGCAGGGGGGTCTGGGGGGATTCTCCCCCAGGAGATTTTTTGAAATACTAACATAAAATACACATTCTGGTACTCTCTTGAGACGAAAAATAAATACATCTATTACTACCCGACATATTTAAATTAATGAGTGCCATTTTAGTTTTTTGTTACTTTGTTCTGAAAGCTGAACCTGCTGCTCCTCACAGAGAGAAGAGGGAAGAGGCTGTGAATTACTTTACATTGTGGATAAGGGTGGATAGCCCGCCCCATTGTTCTGTGTGTCAAAATGAAAGACAACCCACACACATCAATCATCAAACCGTGGGGTCTTATTTCATTACGTGTTGATTTCTATCAACACGTAATGTTGTATCGATGTATATAGAGATGTACTACTACCGCAAAAGTATTCTCCGTCGGGACTTCCTGCAACAACACCACGCCGTTATCTTGATGCTGATTGGCCAGAAGACATTATCAAAGATGTTCTATTGAGAAGACGATCACTACCTGACAAAAGTTTCCAAAACCGTTTCTGGTCTTCGGTATTTCCAGACAAGTGGCTACTGAAATCAATCTTACTAACTGCCGTCTGTGCAATTTACTCCGCGTGAGTTGGCGGACTTTATTTTGCTTACTTTAACATCATTTTTCATGGTGGGGCTAACCCCCTAAACGCACCAGGAGCGTCTGCGCTGCGTTACGGCTGCGCCGCGGCGTTCACAAAGATCGCGGCCACTCGTGCTGTTCCACCAGACGCGCCGCTCCACGCCGCACCGCGGCTCGGCGCGTCCCAGAAGCTCCTCGCCGCAAGGAATTTCTAAAATATAGGATGAATCCTATTTTTGAAGCGGCGCAGCGCGGCGCAGGCAGGAAGTGATGAAAATCACCTTGTTGTCTGCTTTGCTGGTTGAGGGGGTGCACCGGGTGAACCCAAAACCGGCTC
The DNA here is from genome assembly GCF_902827115.2 of Pseudochaenichthys georgianus. Taxonomy (NCBI): domain Eukaryota; kingdom Metazoa; phylum Chordata; class Actinopteri; order Perciformes; family Channichthyidae; genus Pseudochaenichthys; species Pseudochaenichthys georgianus. The sequence goes on from NC_047509.1 coordinate 39,007,196, forward strand.
CTTCTCCTCCCCCCCACCCCCGTCTTTCAAGTAGGAGAATACATGCCAGCGTTCTCCTCCGGTTTACAGGCACTGTCAATTATATATATATATACAATAATTATGATGATGAATGCATATTTTTTTACCACTAAAATACAGCAACACATCTTTGATTCATGTCGTTTATAACTGGAATATTACAATTATTATGAACTGTGTCTGTAGTCTACAACACAACAACATAGGAAATAACAACAATAAACCCGATTTAAACAGACACAAACATAAACCATTTAACTACGTAGCCTACTTACTTGTAGAAGTACAAAATGTCCAGGAAATATTCCAAAATCAACAACAACTGCGAGGCTGCACACACGACGCTCCGCTTCCGCAACGTTTTGAAACGCGCCTGGTGTGTTAGGTCGCAGGAGGAGGTCGCAGCGTGGCGCAGCCGTAGCGCAGCGTGGCGCAGACGCTCCTGGTGCGTTTAGGGGGTAAGGTGGGGCTAAGCCATTTCTTGGCATGGCTGTAGCCTACCCCGGCCATACCCTGGCACCGCCACTGGACACAAGCAAGTCCAGTTCGAGTCCAGTTTTGGATAGTCTTCCGTGGTTTCATTCCATTTCATAGAGCTGTTTGACACTCGGCGTAACCTTGGCACACTGCCACTCCAACATCCAATCACAGAGCTTGAAGATTAATCAAGGGGTTTGTCAAGCAAAGGGACTGTAGTCCCAAACGATAGTTGAGGACTATGGGTAGTGTAGTGTCTTCGGCCATCCTAAACTCCCAAAAAACGATTTGTTTCTCCGAATCGAAGGGGGAAAACACAAAAGCATTGTACACAATTTAAACCAATCAATGTTGTGTAATTAACTGATGGATAAACTGATGTGTTTAGTTGATGAGTACTGCAGATTACTATGCAAACTTTGAGACCGGAAATACAGTTTTCACCCCAAGCTGTTGCCTGGCAACGCAATTCTGTTGATAGTTATTTCATATTGCATTGACACCATATCCCAACGTGCATTGCGGCTAAAACCTCAAATCACCAAGCTTCAACCATAGCTGAGGATCTTGGGTAATCAGTTCAGTGGGTGTGTATCGCCTACGTCTGTTTCCGGTGACTTTATTTTGAAATTCAGTTCCTGACGGACGGATTAGAAGGAAAAAAAGATTTAAAAAATACATATTTCAGTATTCTGAGCCACATTTATTTTCCTCACAGACGGCAAAAAAAGTCAGACATTATATGATTCAAAATAAAAACAATAATCGTGGCTTGATATTGAGTAAGAAAATGTTTTGATGAACCACACAGCTTCCGGTCTTCCAAGACCCAACCGGACAAAAAGACGTGGTGCAGGCACGAAACATAATACCAATAGAAATACATTGCTTTTAAAATCGTTCTGTGTGAAAAACGTGTTGGTGAACACGAATCAATAGATTAAATGTTACCACTATAACACGAAATGCCGTGAGACTGGGTTGCAAGGTCAGACATGAAATATAAAATAGGAACAAGAAAATAATAGATAAAGTAAGAGAGCTAGAAAGAGGTGGGGAGAAAAGGGAGATGTCTGCAGTTGGCTGGAGGGGATGTGCAGAGTCTAACTGGAGCACAGAGCACAGATGTGTCCTCAGCTGCACCATCGCCTTCATAGCACACAGTTTCTGAAAGGGACTGCAAGCCTTGGATCTGTTTCCAACCCTCTGTCTGTATGATTATGCATACACTACACACAAGGCATTTGATTTTATTACATTTTCTTGTAAAGGGTTTTATTTAGTAAAATGTACGCTTAAAAAAATGGAGAAGCAGAGGACTAACTACAGCTTTTTCACATTTTGAGATTTCAACGTCCTTTAACAAAGTACTGCTTCTGTTTGATACAGTTTTAAATCTCAGTTTTTACAGTTCAGTTCGCAGTGTAATCTGTTTACGTCTCTAAAGCTGAACTAATGTTGCAGGACAGGTAATGTTGTGGGTCATCATAAGATATTAAAGGTAGGGTAGGTAATTCACTTCAGAAACACTTTTTGTTATATTCCATGGAATGCTCTTAACATCCCGATAGCAATGAATAAATTAAATGCTTTGACAATAAATATATACAAATATTTCATCTGTGGAAGCCGTGGCGCTGTAAAAAGCACGACCAATCATCTGCCTCGGCCCGCGGCAGATAATTGGATCGCCTACCTGCCTGTCAGCCCTCCATCTCGTGCACAAACTTATCTCGTGCCCTCATTGGTCATGTGTACGTTTGTGTGTGTTGGAGGAGGGGCTCTATGAGGAAGTCTGAAGGAAGGGCCAGATTTTTTTCGGTTCTGTACTTTCAAATTCTAGCGCACTCGAGCTGGTTTCTCCATTCTTATACCTTTAAGGTAAGCTTGCTTACCGCAAATGTAATTATAGTGAGCCACACGGGAATGAGAAATGTAGCTTGCAACATTTGTATTGTTGTTTTTTAGAAATGTGTTTTATCTCTTTGTTGCGGAGCAGGTTAGGTTTTCAGCATAAGTTACCATGGAGGTCTACCCCGGTAAGAAGTGAACTAGCGTTGTATGAAAACTCAGAGTTAACCCTAACCCCACATCCTGCTCTGTAGTACAGGCCTCTGGTGGTCAGGCCCGGACTGGCCATCGGGAGGACCGGGAGGTTTCCCGATGGCCTGGCTTGTTAAGTGGCCTGCTGGCCTGAGGAATTTTTTTTTTTATGTATTATAATTTCGTTGCGTTCACAATACATGTATTGTGAACGCAACACTGCGCAAACGTGGGTCTGACTGGCTGTCTACATGATGTGGCCTGCCGACATGGCCACTTTCACACAGATCATACACTAATGCCCTCGATTGGTCTCTGTGTGTCATGCAAGCTCGGGAGGGTGTGTATGTGTGGCGCAAGCAAGCGAGAGAGAAAGCGCGCGCACCAGTTACGTGTATTGTTGTTGTTAGCATCTGGTGCTAGCTAGCGGCGCTAACAGATATAATGAGCTGTCAACAAGGTGGAGGGAGAGTCCTCTCCTGTCAGACTGAGACAGATAACTACAGCTCAGTTGAGGTAAAGGACTCTCTGAGTGTTTAGATAGTTAACTTAGTCTAAGTTATCTCTGTGGGTCTCAAACGGTTTGGTCACCATGTATGTAAACACATATTTCCATTTGAAGGGGGAGTGATTAGTAAAATATGCATGAATAATACAAATAAAATGTTAACTAGGTGAAAAAAGGTAAGATAAACTTGTTGAGAGCTAAAACTAGTCTTTGCTGCTGCCTCAAAGAGGAGCAGGGGGAGAGGAGGGAGACAGGTGAGGCTGGTTCAGGAGCCCAGACACACTCACAACTATATAAATGAACCAAAAACAAATAAATAAACAAGTATCAATGTGTTTTCTTATTGGATATGGTATGTTATTGGTTATGGCCATGTACTTATGATTTTATGATTATTTAAATGTATACAGTTCTGTTTCATATGGATCTAGTCTCTTTATTTCCCGCTCAAAGTGCACCAGATAGATGCTTTTAAGTCCAACATTTATTAAAAAAAATCTTATAAATAGATTTGCACTTTTTTTTAAAATAGTAACCCATCTCCATGTTTATTCTGGGGTAGTAGATTTAAAGTGTAGGGCTATCACTATGGGCAGCAACGCTGCAAATATTGACAAATTAATCCAGGAAAATGGCACAAAAGAAAACTGGTAGTGGCCTGGCTGGGTGTATAATTCCCGGCCTGACTTCCCGGCCTCATTTGCGTTACTGTTTACTTAGTGTCATATAGACCGTTCGGCCACACGAGGACGACCGAATACGGCACTGAACGACTGCGGAAACGATAACGGGTCCCAAGGTGGATAGAACGCCATACGCAACGCTCTGGGGGGTCCAACGGCTCCGTGTGTACGCCCTATACGATCATTTTCTGATAATGATGAGGCAATAGCCCCGCCTCTGCCCACCTCTGCTGCTCACCTCCGTGTCAAAGTAAACTGCACACTGAATTTAGATTATTTATCTTTCTCTTGATATGGACATAAACGCGAATGAAGTCTGATCTGACAGGACGGAGACACCTCTCAAACTCCCTAAACTAGTTATATGTTTATTTTTACTGTCGGCCGGGTCACTCATTACTGGATCAGCTGCTGCATGAGACAGACACTGACACTGTCCGAAGAGAGGGAGGAAAAAGAGAGGCTCCATGTATTTTATTATTATATTATATAGAGTCGTTATTCATTTGTTTTAAAGCTCAATAAATAACAAAGAAGACCTTTGACCGGCACTTTTATCATTTTGTCCGGAAGATTGAAACTTTAATACACGTTGACTGGCGAAAAACTCTGCCCGGTTCCCTCGGCCCCCACCGCGGAGAATAAACAGAAGGGCAACCATGACAACCATGCTTCTTCGCTGCTTTTGTGGAGGAAGTTACAGCGCCACGTACAGGCTCCTGCATATGTACTGCAGCTTCTCCAGCGGTTTGAGCTAAACGGAGCGGTCTCGTGTGGACAGACACTATCCGGTAAATATTGCGTGTGGACGGAAGCTTTTTTGCGTTTGCGTTAATCCTATGCGTTTAGCCGTTTTCGTCCTCGTGTGGCCGGGCCTTATTGTCCCAGTCCGGCACTGCTGGTGGTGGTTGTAAACTGACTGCTGCAGGAAGAAAGGACCAGCAGGATCTCTCTGTAAGACACCGTGGGGGACAACAACAATAACAACAACACTTTACTGCAGCTTCATATGTTGTCTATAGACTTGTCTTTTTTATCAAAGAGGTTGATATTTTCTAACACTGATGTCTGTTGTTTTGTACAGGAGAGTTCCACGACAGTCTTTGAAATGCTCCATTTCCTGCCAAACAACATTTTGTACAAATATTAACTTCTTTGTTACCAAATGTTAAGACATGCAAAACAATGCAGGACAAATATTCAAGCAGCAACAGATGCAGCATCAGTCTCACATGCACACACCTCTAAAATACAGCCTGCACGGCATGCTTTATGTGGAACACATCAGGCTGCATCTGCTCCTCCGGATAAGCTCATGCTTTATGTATGTGTTGCTGTAGTGTGGTCATTAAATCCTGCCTGTTATCTGTTGCAGTGCATGCACATCTCTGGAGGCTAACGTTACTGTCTAATGTAGGCATTATAGAGCACAGTAGGAGAAGATGAGAGGAATGTGTTTATTTCGTGAATATTTCAAATATGTTTCATGTTGAAGCTTCCTACATGTATTGGTGTTTCTGCTGAACGTATGAATAAAACAGGAGGTTTTGAAGAGACATACTGAATCAGCAACACACAGAGTTTACTCTGAACTCTTTGGTTGTTTGGGTCACTGCATCAGTAGCCATTCTTAAACCTATTATGATCAAACCCATATAATAGCGTCCAAAATGAAATACTGCAAATAGACAGAAAGGGGAGAAAACTATTTTAGAGGTGATACACCAAACTGAAAATAAAGCCATCAAACTCATTAAAAAGTTATTTTACAGCTCTTGTGATTTACTAATTGACTTTTGTCCACATCCCACCTGCTGCAATATTTCCCTCAACACCTTAGATGAAATAGTGTGTGTAAAATAGTGCCGCAACATCAGTACATTCTTGCACTAATTGTATTACAGAGTCCAAAGTCCATGGCCTGTGTGTGACATGTGAATTCGATTTGAGTTTGTCCATAAGAGTAACAAACTCCTAACTGAAATCTGCACTTGTTGTGTATCAAATATATAGCAAACCGCATTTTCTAAATCACAATCTTAGAACACAAGAGAATGTGTATGATTGATGCAACTGCAATGTTTCTTGCAATGTTAAGCTTTGTAGTTCTGACCACATGAGTTCTTCCCTTCATGAAGATAAGTTGAGAACAGCCTTGTGGAGCTGTATATTAACTAGTGTTGCTTTTATTAAATTAACATGATACAAACCTGGATGGAATACAGAGACCTCTCTCCATGTAAAGCTCATATTGTTTTATCTCCAAAAACCAGTTATATCAGAAGAATCTATTACATGAGGTTGCTCTCTGTCACGTGTTAGGCCACAGCTTAACTGATAAACACTGGTAGTTGGTTGAGCCCTTAAAACAGGGGTGCAAACTCAATTTCTTCGCGGGCCACATTAGCATTATGGTTGCACTCAAAGGGCCGGTTGTAACTTTAAGACTATATATAAAAAATAAAATACATATATAAATATTTAATATATATAAAATAATGTATTATATTACATTATTGCCTCTGCATTGGATTATTATCGGATAGGGTAATAACTTCATAATTAACTATACGTCTGAAAGCAGAAGTCTAGGGCAAATCATTGCAAGTCTCTTCACTGAGAATGTCACAAAATTATTTAAAAAAAAAAGAATATTTTGAAGAAAAAAAGTCAAATTCTGAGAAAAAAACTCAAATTCTGAGAAAAAATTCAAATTTGAGATGCATTGTGGGATATGTAGTTTATGGGCAACGTGATTCTGTAAATCGGCATGTAACCGTATAATAAAAATATTATATTCTTTGCAAGCTCTTGTGGGGCCATATTAAATGAAGTCGCGGGCCGGATTTGGCCCCCGGGCCTTGAGTTTGACACCCCTGCCTTAAAACATCCACAAATTGAGCTCAAATGTAAATAGAGCACATTTTTGTGTGTGGTCACGATGTTTTGAAACACAATGTCACCATAGTTCTTTGCAAATTGAATGTTAGATCTACAGAAAAGGTAAGGCAATGGAGAAAATATACAACAAAAAAGTGAAAATAATTCTAATCTCTACGAAGGTTTGCTTCTGAGAAGGAAAACCTGAAAAATACTTCTCCAGGGAGAATCTGTGAAGAAACGAGCTGGCGCCGTGAAGATGAATACAAATAAATGATAATAAGGGAACTTGGAGTGAAACCTGATAGCACCTGATGAGTGGAGCTCTAAATGACTTTCAGCCTCAGAAGGAGGGAGGGTCTGGGCTGGTGCCAGAAAGCCTGCTCACCACTCAGATGAATAAATCAATGCCGTAATGCGGTTCACCACCACCGGTTACATCTAGCTGCTTCTGAGCTGGAGCTGACTCAAAACTAATCTATGCCCCCCCCTGGACCACCGAACTGCAGCTAAGCCATTGAAGGTGAGACATGGAGTGCAACTCAGACAAAGCCGGCGAAACCTTGAATACTTGATCAAATTGAAAACATATGAAGAGAGCATCCACCATGGCCTTATGTCAAATTGTTACGGTTGATTTAAAGAAAGACTTGATTTATCTGTGACGATGCATACATACAGGCTGGGGGAGTAACACATGACATGCAATCAGGATACAAAACGAGGTAACTGCATTCCCTTACAGTGACATAAAAAGAAGTAATCAGATTACTGTCACACGGAAACAAACGGAGAATTGCTAACAGGATTACAGCGTTACTAAAAAGATCATATAGTGTTTGTTGTAAATGATCAGATGTTGTCTCTTCTCTTAGAGCTGTACTGTTCTGTAGGATAATACTTGAAGTGTGAATCTAATCTTCTACTGCCTGAATCTGCTTTATGGTTTCACTTTCTTTGCTCATGTGTTCTGTTTTTAATTCAGCAGGTGAACCTATATGTTCATAAAATAGTGTGTGTGAGCTTAACTGTGTGTATTAAACTCAAATGGAGCATTTTCTGTCGGCTCAGATTTTCTTTTTGCTTTTTTAAACTGTAGTTTGTGCTCATGTGTTTCAGTGTTGGTGTAAAGGCTGCTGCCGGAATATGCTTCATGACACGCAGCTTTTCCAATAGATAACATCATTTTTGATCCTAAATATCTTGGTTTCTACATTTCTAAGGTCACTCAGATTAGGTTACTGATTAAAATTGTTAACAGGTAACTAGTCATTATAACAGAATACATTTTTACCCTCAACCCTGCGTATACAGAAATATGTGTGATCAGAACTGGTAACTGGCTGGAGGAAAAGTGGTCCTTGTGCTGAAGATGATTGATAATATCTTTTACCGATCTACCAAGCATATCTACAGTTGGTCAAAGAGCTTCAAGGGTTGCGCCGATATACCAACAGCCTTCTCCGTTCAGCACACCGCTGACACTCTCACTGATCTGATCAACACACCGCATACACAACAAGTGAGGAGGGGATGCCATAAGACACAAGACTTTATGTAAGAAAGAAGATGACACAGTGTGTACCAGTACAAGTTCCCTTGGCAAAGACACTGTAAAGCGACAAGACACTTTCATTGCAATCCACAAAGATTACGTGTCCTTCCCTCTGGTGTGCCGCCAGCATCCGACTGTAGAGAGGCTGGAGGTGACGGGGCCTGCAGCTCTCTACAGAACCATGTCCCTGATCTGTGGCCCCCCCGGGCCGCCTTGCTGTACCCTTATCATCCTGCAGGGGGGAGCATTGCTTTCTTAACAGATGCACAATCCGCAAATGGATTTATTAGCAGTATTTTTGCAATCATGCCTAAATTCAACCCGGTATCACGGCAAGACGTGAACATGTGACAATTTCCATGCTGGGAGACGATTTCGTCCCTTCAAACGTGACAGTTACACGGTATTGTTAACCCATGTTAACCAGTGGAGAAATAACCGGAAATGCCAAGCAAATGCTACTCCGACGTAATGATTTATTTTGTAATAGTCACACTCGATTACGCCGATTTTCTTGTTGCCCCAGCTGGTCGACACCTCTTTTAGCAGAAACAAAGGCTACATTAATGTATTAAATCGATGTCAATAATAAAATAATACAATTCAATAACGTGCTTTAACCACCAGGTGTCCCTTTCTATCAGCTCTGCACCGTTATGTTGTAAATACAGCCTATCTACCAATTGGATCAAATATAAAAGTCAGCCGAATTAGTGTTGATACTGCAAGGAGACGTTTTGTGTGAAAATAAATGTAAGATGTTGTTTAATTACTGATATATTTATGATCCACGTCACGTTTTCAGTTTTGGCGGCAGTTCTTCCTGTTTGTCTAGAAGTCTTCTCAGCAGGGCTCTATAAGAACTACGGCAGATATGTAATACTTAATGCAGCCGAACCATGTATTACAATGCTGTTATGTGATGACTTTCAAAGAGAAAAGCAAGTACACTCGGAATAAAGTATTATTTTATTTTTAAAAAACGTTTTCAGATTTCACATCACATAAACACCAAATCCCAGCATGCATTGCGGCTAAACCATCCAATCGTCTGTTTCCGGTTTCGTTTATGACGGATGTATTTTGTTATACACACATTCCTTCACATTTACATTTTAATTTGCATTAAAGTATTTCGTGAGGCCTTCTAACATGTTTTTAAATATAATTACGGTTGTAGTTGAAGAGTTTGTAAATTAACATGAACCGAAGCTGTTGCCTGGCAACGCAATCGCACAACGTCACGTCCGTTAATTCCACATCCACAAACATGGATTAACATCGATTTAATACATTAATGTAGCCTTTGTTTCTGCTAAAAGAGATGTCGACCAGCTGGAGCAACAAGAACATCGGCGAAATCGAGTGTGACTATTACAAAATAAATCATTATTATATTAATATTGACAATAACAACCGACCGTCGGGGTAGCATTTGCTTGGCATTTCCGGTTATTTCTCCAATGGTTAACATGGGTTAACAATACCGTGTAACTGTCACGTTTTAAGGGACGAAATCGTGACATCTTCACGTCTCCCAGCATGGTAAATCGTCACATGTTCACGTCTTGCCGGGATATCGGTTGCCTAAATTACATATTTGCTATTGCATATCGACTAAATTACATATATGCTATATTTGTTCCTGCAATGAGGGACGATTGCTTCCCAAATGGATTTCACAAACAGCAGATGGATTTATTAGCAGTTTTGCAATCATTTCCAAACATTTGGACTACCTATGTTGCAAATGTATTATCTTTTCAATGTACTACACGGCATCTATTGCACGTCTGTCCGTCCTGGGAGAGGGATCCCTCCTCTGTTGCTCTCCCTGAGGTTTTCTGTACACACTGTGAAGACCACTGAGACGAAGTGTAACATTTGTGATATTGGGCTATATAAATAAACATTGATTGATTGATTGATTGATTGATTGATGCCTAAACTACATATCTTGTTCATTTACTTCTCACACAAACAAACTGTACCAGAGTCAGTTACACCAAAGTTGACAATTGACAGTCTTTAAAACCATCCCATGAACGGGTCAAATTGAAATGAAACAATGAGACTCTCTAAGACCCTTTTTTACAGCAAGAGCAGAGGAAAAACACATGAATGGCAACTTCCTGCCAGCAGCTCCATCTGTATTTCTGTTATGTCCCCCTTGTTCCCTCAACCCATTGACTGCTATCGTACAGTGTGTTGATCAAACAGCTCCACGGCTCACTGGTGTGTGCTGTTTGATGCTGGTGGAGGGTACATGTTATTGGCTGAAAGCAGTGGTGGCTCATTGGCTTCTTAACAGCCTTTGAGTTTGTGTCGACAGGCTTCGTTAGGCCCCAACATGGGAAGTGCAGAGCCTTTGAGTTTCACTGTGAACATGAGGGGAGCTCCCAAAGCAACCAGCTGCTGATTCTGATCTGTGGTGATGATATCATATACAAGGTTTAACCTACAGTCTGTGTTCTCCTCACTGACCCTAACTCAGGGGTCTGCACCTATACTACCAAAAGACACATCGTATGGGCTCAGAACAGTCTCATAATACACACCATGCACACAGAAGGATTCAAACTTGTATTTCCAGATCCACACGTTTTTCAACGCACACACAAAGTGTTCCATTTCATATCCATGTAAATAAAATCCAAATACAGAAAAAAGTTTTACATGTGTATTTTTGATCCTCACATATTTGTTTTCCGTTTAAATCCACTGCACCTGCAAACACAAACCGCTTTCTGTGCACGGATCGCTGTGCATTCGTGTGTGGGTTTTTTGAGACTCCCCTGACGCTCACCCGATTCGTACTTTTAATTGTTTCTATTTATAGCCAACCAGATGTCTCTTTAATTCTAAGCCAATCACATGAGCGCGCTCCCACGAGGGTATGATTTCTTGCGTTCATGACGTAGCGCTTCATGTACGCATTTTGCGCTGTCCGGAGCTGACAGCTCCATGGAGCCTGCCTGCAGGCGCTAATCTCAGGACACCTGATCGTTATGGACATAAACGCGAGTGAAGTGTAACCGGACGCGAGAGAGATCAGATCAGCTGCTGAGTCGAGAAAACGCAGCTCTGCATAATCACCTGATGCCCCGCCCTCTGTTTAGCGAGCTGACCCGGACAGCGCAAAATGCGTATATGAACGCAAGAAATTATACCCTCGTGGGGGCGCGCTCATGTGATTGGCTTAGAATGAAGGAGACATCTGATTGGCTATAGATAGAACAAATTACAAGTACGAATCGGGTGAGCGTCAGAGGAGTCTCAAAAAACCCACACACGAATGCACAGCGATCCGTGCACAGGAAGCGGTTTGTGTTTGCAGGTGCAGGGGATTTAAACGGACAACTAATATGTGAGGATCAAAAATACTTATGTAAAACTTGTTTCTGTATTTGGATTTTATTTACATGTATAAGAAACGGAACACTTTGTGTGTGCATTGAAAAACACAAGTGTGAATCCTTCTGTGTGCATGTGTGTATTATGAGACTGTTCTGAGCCCATGTGTTAGTTATACATTTGCCCTCCCTAAATGTGTCTGGAGCCACAATAGCACAGCTTGTAAAGTGTTATATATATTTACACTCTGTGGAAAAACTACAATTTATTGCGTTTATGTAAAACAATAATAAAGACAACAGTTGACATGTTTTAGTATTTTACCTGTTAAGAAAAAGCAAATCACCAAACTCTCATTAAGAGCTGAAAAAAATACATTTGTGCAATGTGCAGGTCTACTTTAAAATAAATGAAACAGAACTGTGCAGAACTCTGCATATTTGTGAAAAATATATCAAAGACCACTTTGAAATGAATAAAACATATAGCTGCAGCCTAATAGCCAACTGATTAAAAAAGGAAAGAATAGACCAGACTGCTTTCATCCTCTTCTGTTTGTTTCGGCCTAGAAAAGTCTTTCAACTTAACATTTGTTGTTGTTTGCTCATTTCTTGCCACGCATAAAGGTGAGCAAGCATCTTTGGGAGTGAAATCAAAACAATCTTTCCAAGCAGAATCAAACTCGCTATGTTCCTCTGAGACTTCTCTTATTTAGTTGAATCCATTTATTCCCGTCTGCAGGGAAAGGCACTGCGCCAAAGACAGATGTTACGCATATTTTAGTCGTCGTAGGCCTAATATTAAAAGCATTCACTTCTGGTGAACATGCTGTACCTCGGCATGTTGGCATGCTTTTCATTCGGCAGCCTTTTAACGTACATGTACTGACTAGAACAGCTGGCACACTCTGAAATAACTCTGGGAGATTTGATCATCTATCACAAAAAGGCACTTCTCCCATTTGTATTAATAATAATAATAATACATTTTATTTCTATAGCGCTTTTCTTGAACCCAAAGACGCTTATTATACTAGATGAGAGACTATATATATATCATCAGTGCTTCTCAAAGTGTGGTCCGCGGACCACTGGTGGTCCGTGAGCGCCCCCTAGTGGTCCGTGAGTATATTGGTAACATTTCTTATTTGAAATAAATAAATACATTCAAGTTTTCCGCACTCTCGTGGGAATATTTCCGCAACGGAGCGAGGTTAAGTTTCACTTTCGATTGCATGATATAGCCCAGCGCAACACCTTCATCAAACATGTTGCCACTTGTTTGTACCATTTTCAGGCGATTGGTAATCTGTTCTAGAAAAACGATGTGCTTTGGGATATTTGTGGAGTTAGGTGGTCCGCGAGTGTTTTTTGTATTGGTTAAGTGGTCCTTGGTATGAAAAAGGTTGAGAAACACTGACTATATCATATATCATCTATATATACTAGACGTATTGGCTCACCCATACACACAGGATTACCGTGGAGCAGCGTAAGGCTTTCATAGAATGTGATGTTTCAAAGGCTAATTGAAGGTTTTGTTTGGTGGATCAAGAAGAATTTGCAGCTCATCCCTGTGCCCTCGACTGTGTTTCAGCAGAACACACTGTTGTGATTGGATACGGCTTGACTGAGGAACACAAATGGGAGTTGTGTCAGATTTAGTTGGCGTTGTGGATTAAGCGGCTCGCTGTGGGTGACTGCAGATGTTGTCTGGAAAATAAACCACTGGGAAATGAATCATGCAGGGAAACAGTATAATTGAATCTTCTGTGGTGCTTGAGCTCTGTTGTCAAGCCTCCTGTGACATCCTGCCATGGAAACAGGCACATTTCATACCCTAGCACCCCTAGCACCCTACGTGACTTTAACATCCATGTGTATAGGTGTTCATGCCTCTGTAGTCTCTCATCTATATGTGTTGGCATGAGGATGGCAAACAGTGACATATCTTATCTAATCTTGTTTTTGCTTCCTATATATTACTTTGCTATTCACTATTTTGCACCGCAGGAAGCAACACTAAATTGTCAGGAAGAATTAAGAATACAAACCTGTAAGAACAAGTTCACAATTTTAAAGATAACATACGACTAATGAGGAGCTAATTAACAAACGTGTACAAGCACAGGATTCTGAAACAGCTTTGCTGAGATTTACACACGAGTTAAAAGGGACCTTAATTGACAACAAAATGACAATTCCTCACAAAGAAACGCCCATGGACACTGCCCAAAAGAATGGGCATAACTAATGAACAGAATACGTTAGCATCTTGTAATCAGTTCTGATACAATGATAATACATGTGTGCAATTTCCTGTGTTGAATGTTTCTTCCAATGTTATGGTTAGCAGTTATTTTTAATAAAATAAGTAATACGTTTTTTTTATGGGCAAATATCCCCTATTATAGTGTATACGT